>NC_063367.1:7545759-7546264 GCF_021869965.1 Rhincodon typus | reverse complement strand
AAGTGGGGAGGGGGAGGGGGTGCATGATCCTGGGTAAAGTGGGGAGGGGGAGGGGGTGCATGATCCTGGGTAAAGTGGGGAGGAGTTTGGGGGAGGGTACAGGGTCCTGGGTAAAGTGCAGAGGGGTTTTGGGGGAGGGGTGCATGGTCCTGGGTACAGTGGGGAGGGGGAGGGGGTGCATGGTCCTGGGTACAGTTGGGAGGGGGAGGGGTTGCATGGTCCTGGGTACAGTGGGGAGGGGTTTGGAGGATGGGTACAGGGTCCTGGGTAAAGGGGGGGGTTTGGGGGATGGGTACAGGGTCCTGGGTAAAGTGGGGAGGGGGAGGGGGTGCATGATCCTGGGTAAAGTGGGGAGGGGGAGGGGGTGCATGATCCTGGGTAAAGTGGGGAGGAGTTTGGGGGAGGGTACAGGGTCCTGGGTAAAGTGCAGAGGGGTTTTGGGGGAGGGGTGCATGGTCCTGGGTACAGTGGGGAGGGGGAGGGGGTGCATGGTCCTGGGTACAGT
>NC_063367.1:7507152-7545659 GCF_021869965.1 Rhincodon typus | reverse complement strand
GGGGTGCATGGTCCTGGGTACAGTGGGGAGGGGTACGGGGAAAGGGTACAGGATCCTGGATAAAGTGGGGAGGGGTGCATGGTCCTGGGTAAAGTGGGTAGGGGTACGGGGGAGGCGTAACAGGATCCTGGGTAAAGTGGGGAGGGAGAGGGTTCTAGGGCAGCGGTACGGCCCTCCCTCTGTGCCCCGGGTCCCGGACACTGAGTGGCCGCGGCCCCGGCCCCAGAGAGGGGGAAGCCAGGCTCAGGCTGTACAGCAACAGCGGGGAGCGGCGCTAGGAGAGCCCGCTTCTCAAACACATCCCTGTTCCCCCTTGCTGTTTGTTGCGTCTGGTGGAGGTTGTGGGTAGGGTTGGGTGTGGGGTGTGGGGTGGGGGCGGTGGAGAGTGGTGTTGTGGGTTAGTGTGTTGATGGCTGAGGTTTATTTACATTGTGGTTTACGTGGGGGAGGTGAATGACAACTCACTGTGAATCCAGCTCCCAGAACTGAAACCTTCCTTTCACCTCTCACAGCGCTGAGTGTCCCGGGTTAGTCCCGAGCTATTTAATGTAAACTATTTGGGCTGCACCTTGCGTTATCACTGAATATCCTTCACCCGGGAGCCGACACGCTTAGTTTGAAATCTGTTGATTGCAAATTGATGGGGCGATTTGTCTTCAAATGTAATGCTGTTTATAATTCGCTAAATGACATAACAGTCTCAAAGCGGCTGCCTGAGAGTTGACTTGGATTCCGTTGTGTTTGAGCAGTAAACAATGGTATTATTGTGACAATTGTGATCGGGCGCTGCCCCCTTCTTAGTGGGGCGTGTGTTTGATGCAGTGATTTTACTGAAACGTCTATATACACTTCCTGACGTACGCTCCCTTTTTATTTGCAAATTGTGTATTAGCAGTTTTTTTTAAAAGTTGCATTTTGCTAATGATTGTTTGCAACAACTGCCGTTGGAAGTTGGAGTGTTTTGAGGTAATCTTGGAATGTCTTTGTGGATTTGTTTGGGGTTTTACTAAAGGCAAATGTACATTGTTTTTGCTGTGTTGGGAAGTGAAAGCATTGAGGACTGGATCGATATAAAGTAGGACTCACTTTCATACAATGTGTTTACACACAAGCAATTTGTTTAACAGTCTAGAATGTGATGCCACTCTAGAATAAATTCAAATACCAATAGCTATATTTCTGAAACTGTTATAGTGCAGGTAGGTAAGTGATAACTAACTGAAGGACTACAGGAACACGGCATTTAAGATACTGAAACTATAATAAAATGTTTAAGCAGATTAATAATAGGATAAGGATTGTTTCGATAGTGAACTTGGTCCATTTGTATTAAACTCGGCGCAATATGTGCAAATGTTGTAAGTGGGATTTAGGGCCTGATGTTTGTCAGTATCCTCAACACCCCAAAACTCGGAATGTTTGCGACACCATAGGTGTAGAATAATATAAGATCGATCAGTGTTACCAGATCACAAGTGCTTGTCCCCCACCCGAGACAACTCCTGTTCTACCCCTGCAAATAAAGGCTTTGCGTAGGTAATGGGGAACGGGGCTTTGCATAATATAGAGGGCGCAAGAGCAGAATTACCAGGCTGCTGCCGGGGCTGGAGAGTCTGACTAATAAAGAAAGAGTTTGGATAGACTGGGATAACAGTGTGGAGCTGGAGGAACACAGCAGGCCAGACAGCATCAGAGGAGCAGGAAAGCTGACGTTTCGGGTCGGGACCCTTTTTCAGAAGTGTAGATAAATAGATTGGATAGACTGGAGTTGTTTTCTTTGGAGTAGAGGAGATTGAGATGGGGCATGATCGAGAAGTATAAAGTTATGAGGGGCATAGGCATGACAGACAAGAAACTCTTTCCCCTTGATGGAGGGATCACTGTCCATGGGGCATAGAATTAAGGTAAGGGACAGAGGTTTAGAGGGGATGTGAGGAAGAACTTTCTCACCTAGGATAATGGAAATCTGGAACTCGCTGCCTGTAAGGGTGGGAGAGGCAGAAACCCTAATAATGTTGAAGAAGTATTTAGATGTGCACTTGCAAAGCCAACACTGTGGGCCAAGTGCTGGAAAATGGGACTAGAATAGCTAGGTGGTTGTTTTTGACCGGCGAGGACCCCCTTTCTGTGCAGTAGATCTCTATGACCAGGAGGCCGCATGTTCCAGGAGTGTGCAATAGTATTTCTGAACAGGCCGATTAGAAATTATCCAGAGCACTGTTGTCGGCGGTGGAACTATGTCGATGCCTGTACCTGGAAGTTGTTAACACGTTACAGGTGAAGTAAGGGCTAACACCATGTACACTGCTTGGGTTAAAATCAAACCCCAAGTGAAGTAACTATTCCGAGGTGATATATTTAGAAAAAAGACCCTTGGGTTTCTGCAATTAATACTATCTCTTTATGTATTTTGTAGAATTTGTATATTGCCAAGTACGTATGAAAATACTCCGCACTCCCACTAAGAGCACTTCCTAAAAAAACATCTCAATGCAAACGGGGAAGTTTGCAAGATTATCGCTGGCTGCACTTCGATTACTAACAACCTGGTGTTTGCTTGGATCTTAGTAAATGCATACAGTTTTGACACAAGCCTATATGTGCGTTAATGAATCGATTAATCTCAATTATTCGACGAGTCAGTGGCGATGCAACGCCGTTTGAATCTTTAAAACATGGAGCCACTTTCTCTGTACCTTCTCAAACGGCGGGGGCCCCTTTGCTGAGCAGCGCCGCTCATAACGCGCACCAGGTTAGTGTCTAGTGCCCAGTGTGATGCAGCATTTGGTGAGGGAGTATCTGGTTATACACTTAGAATTGGTAGCGGTTTGTAAACACTGCTACGTCCGAAGAACATAAAGTCACAGTTTGGGGCCCCAGATTGAAGGGGATTTTAAGAATTTCCATGGGCTGGGAATGTGCCCTTCACATCTTCAACTAATCAGTTCAGTTGGATAAGTTCTAGCTCAGTGCATAAAAAGGAAATCGTGAAGAGAACTGTATAATATGTGAATCTATCGCTTTAAGGCAGCGGGATGTTTCAGTTTCTGCCAGCGATGAGTTTGATAATAACTTATGTGGATTTTTGTTTTGACGCACTCTGTAAATATAAACATTTTACACACACACATTTTCTGGCATTTCATCCATCTAGTCCACTTTTCTGGTGGGGCATTTGTATTGTTCCCGAATCCCACCTTTTCTAATCTCTCTCTGAAACCCATGAAGGTTTCAGGTGGCCTGTTTAGCCCCATATTCACAGAGCATCCTGTATGTGAAACATGAGACCAGATGTGGAGGGGATATTGTTCCCTATCTGGTTTTAAAAAAACAAAATAATTCGGGCAATGAGAGAAATCCACAGAACCACTGGTTTCATAATTCTACATTTAGTAAAAAAAATCTGTTTCTTTTCAACATTTTACGATGCTTATAATGTGAAACTGATCCCAAAAGAGGAGATACATTTGTTGATAATACTGCTGAAATAATGGTTGCTGTGAAAATCCTATTCATTGAGGTGGATCTGGCTAAATAATGGTCTTTGAGCAATGGGCTAACCGAAAACGGCTGTCTCCGTGGCTCCATTTCCGTGATATTTGTTGCATTATGTAAGACCTCCCCTCCAGACAACCATTTTCTAAATAATTAACTGGTCCTGACATCTAAAAAGAACTTTTAATCGAAAGACAGAAGAACACAGGGGAAAGAGAGAGAGACTCCGCTCGCTTAGTGAAAACGGCATGAGGTGTTGGCTGCAGTTTGCAACGAGTTAAGAATTAAGCCAAATAAAAGCTGAAAGAACTGCCAATGCTGTAGACCAGAAACAAAAATTGCTGCAAAATTGACTTCTGATTTCTCTCCACAGATGCTGCCAGACCTGCTGAGCTTTTGCAGCAAATTCTGTTTTTGTTTTAAGAATTAAGCCAGTCTGTCCTGCCCAGAAAGCCCCCTTCCTCCTCAAAAGTGAAATTTCCAACCAGACTAAAGTGTTCTCTGCTTTTCTGCAATAGTTTCACCGCAAATCATTTTCTCTAACAGTTCTATCTGGCTGGAGTAGACTGTGTGAGATTTTATTGGTAAATTCATTTGAAAGTTATAAATTTGACATAAAAATGACAACTGGATTGGTGGTTAGTAACAAGAAGATACTAAATATGCAATATTTATGTCAGATTCTACAATGTTTGACATGTTAATCGGAAATAATAAAAGGCATTTTATTGAATACACATGATGTGACAGTGAGTCCATTGATATAAAAAGCAAGCTTCATCTTGCAATATATTTCGATGCTTTGTAATCTCCACACAATATGCAGCAATTGCTGCAATGAATTTTCACTTCAGATTACTTTTCTGCCACTCAGTTGTTAGTATTTTTCAGCTGTGAGGTAGAAAGAAATGCTCTGGCCTTTTCCTTTGTTCTTAAAATGTGGATGATGAGCCAATATTTGAAGAAAAAAAAGACCTGCACTTATTAAGAAAACAACTTTCATTTATTTAGTGCCTTTCCTGACCACTGGATATTTCAGTAGCCACTGAAATGCTTTTGAATTGTGAAGCAGGAGGTATATATACACTGCAAACAGCAATATGATAATAAGCAGATAATTTTTTTGTGTGTGGCTTTTGCTTGAGATAATAATATTGACCAGACTGCTTAAGATGGCTCCCTGTGCTTAAAAAATTGTGCTTTTGGAGCTTTTATATCCTATTGCAAGGGCAGACTTTGCTTAATGTCCCCATCTGAGATACAACATCTCCGACAGTGCCATGCTCCCAGACCACTGTTGTGGACCATCAGCTGTGATTTTGTGCCCCAGTGTCTGGAGTGGAGCCAAAATTCAAGGAGCATAGGAAGGTATTAAAGGCTGTATGCAAATAGTGAACAAGTGTGGGGAAGGCTTTCTAAGCAATGGCTTAGTGGGTAACGCTCTCACCTCAGAATCAGAAGGGTTTGCGGTCAGCTGAGAGAACAGATATCATTTTAACATCCCAATTCAAAACACAGCATCTCTGACATACAGCTTTGAAAGAGTGTGGCACTGGTGTGTTGGCCTTAATTTTAATATCCAAGTCCTGGATTTGAATTTTTGAGGCCACAGTCATCTGATTTGAAGGTGAGAGTGCTGCTTGTTTTGGATATGGAGGGAGAATAAGGCCTTAGTTCATTGCACTGGCTGACGAGTGAAAGTTCTCTTGTTTGTCATTCATTAGAGGTGGAATCCATGCAGCATTTGAGGCTCTCCCCAGGTACATGGCTATGGAGGTGGTTGCAGGTGGCCCAGTTTAGATGTTTCCTCTCTACAATGATGGCCTGTCAGTAGTGAGGATTTCTTCAACTGACGATATTTTAATTTGCTAAGAGAATGCCTGCCCCTTATCTGCCTTGGTGCTGTCTAGCTTCTTTGGGAATGGGAAGGACTCTTGTTGGTTTCCCCTTTTGAGAGCCCTTGTAATCCAGTTCAGGGAAAGTTACTACCACATAATTACTCCATTCCTATTTGACATTGATGATAGGGTCCCAACCAAAATCCTTGTATCTTATTTATTTACGACTTCGGGACATCCCAAAGCACTTTTCAGTTGATGAAGTACTTTCAAAGTGCGGTCATAAATTTATGAAATGTGGCAGCCAATTTATGTGCATTAAAGTCTCATGAATCAGAAAGTAGACGTAGAGAGGATGCATGGGAAATGCAGGGTTACAGGGGCAGGGTAGCTGGGTGGGTCTAGGTGGGATGCTGTTTGGAGGGTTGGGATACACCCTCAATGGGCTGAAAGGCCTGCTTCCACACTGTAGGAATTCTGTGTGGGTCAATCTAGAACGAGAGGTTATGGTTTTAGGATAAGGGGTAGGAGAATTCAAACAGAGATGAGGAGAAATTATTTCTCTCAAAGGGCCATGAATCTGTGGAATTTACTATCCCAGAGTGGGGTGGATGCTGGGACATTGTGTAAGTTTAAGGAGGAGAGAGACAGGTTTTTTTAATTAGTTACGGGTTGAAGATGGACAGGAATATGAAGTTGAGCGGATCAGCCATGATCATGTTAAGTGACAGAGCAGGTTCAGGGGCTGAATTGACTACCTCCAGCTCCTTATTCCTACATTCTAAATGACTAGCTAAAGTGTTCCATCTAGATTCTGAGCTTGAGTCTTTGGAGCGGGCCATGACCATCTGACTGTGAGACCAGAGCACTACAGGTGGGCATAGATTGACAGCCCTTTAGTACTTACCCTGAGAGCATTAGTCAGCTACCTGTTCAGCAACATAACCAGCATACCATGGGATGTAACAATCATGTAATGTAGACTGCCATTTCAGTGCAATATAGATGTACTATTCTCTCAGATGAGCTATTAAACTTAGGCAGTATCCACCTACTTAGATTGACTTTACTTAAGCAGGGGAATTCTCTTGATGTGCTGGTCAAAAGTTGATGCATAATTGTTTATCTCATTGCCAACAACAAGATCCATAAACAGCATCTTAGCTACCTGGTGTGCTCTCGCAACACCATATGTCAAAAAGTAATTGACCATAAAGTGCCATTGGACATTCTGAGAATGTGAAAGTTCTCTCTTTCACTATAATTATATGTGCTACAGATGGTGCTAGTTTTTGAACTGGTGTAAATAGCACTGAGTGGTTGTAAATTCTGCTGACTGGCCTTTGGCTGTTGAATATTCGTCAGGTCCGATGAGAGCTGGTCTTTCTATCAGTTCTTTTGATCAATGGTCCTTAAAGGTGGTTCAGCTCATTGCTGTACTATTTTTAAACTTAAAATGGTTTTAACCAGTTTTAAATCCTGTTGATCTCTCTTAGATGGCAGCGCTGGTATCAGAAGACCTTTCCTGCAGGCTTAGCTTTGAGTTGGAGCAACTGGAATGAAATCCACTATATCATGTGCTGATGGAATGTGAAAGATGGGTTTTCTACTTGGGAGGCAATTAGTAAAATTTGCCCACGTTGGGTTGAATGCTCTGTTGATTTTTTTTTTGCGGTGAAGTTTCCACACATAATTGTTAGTGTGCATTTAAATTTTCAATCTTTCAAAAAGTAGCACAATTGAGAAACCTATTTGACTGGTGACTGTATCTGGCACCATAGAGTGGGAGATATTTTCTACTCAACCTGTTCAGGTATGTTGGTACACATCTCTGGAGTATGTGGGATCCATGTTAGAATGATAGAATCCCTACAGTGTGGAAGCAGGCCACCTGGCTTAGAGATAGGAACATTGTCACTGCATCAGAAAAGCCCTTCTCAGAGGAATGGGATAGCCAGGAAGCAAGCTGTCTTTTAAACTGAGACAACAAGGTGCAGGGCTGGATGAACACAGCAGGCCAAGCAGCATCATAGGAGCAGAGAGGCTGACGTTTCGGGCCTAGACCCTTCATCAGAAAAGGGGGAGGGGAAGGGGGTTCTGAAATAAATAGGGAGAGAGTGGGAGGCAGATAGAAGAGGGATAGAGGAGAGGATAGGTGGAGAGGAAACAAACAGGTCGAAGAGGCGGGGATGGAGCCAGTAAAGGTGAGTGTAGGTAGGGAGTTAGGAAGGGGATAGGTCAGTCCAGGGAGGACGGACAGGTCAAGGGGGCGGATTGTATGCTCATTGTCTTTCCGAATAATTTCAATCGATGGCTTTAATCTGCTCTTGGTACGTAAGACCTGTTAGAAGCAACCACTCGAAGTCACGCAGATGTGTCCTTTCCTGGTGTAGCACACTGAATTTGAAATAAGTTAATCCACACTTAAAGACTGTGCAGCAGCAGATGAAGCAGCCTGCATTGTGCCTTGATTCACCATAGGTACAGGTGATTAGTATTGGATTTCTGTGACCATGGGTTTCTGTGCATGAGAGGTTTTAAGAAACATCACTGAATAAGCTCACTTGGCTGAACAATGACAACGAATTGACTCTGAGTTATCCTCTGAAATGCCGAGTAAACCATCCAGTGGTACTAAATTGGTGACAAAAGATACATATAAGATTAAAATTGGATGGTGCGTCTCTCCTACCTCCCTCACCTTTGGTCTGCATTGTCCTTAGTGTGCTTTGCATGTAAATTAATCAATGGAAGAATGTGGGTGATGTAATGGTGGTAGTGGTGAAAATTACTGCAGGTGATTTGGGGAAAGCCATTCCATTGTGTGTGGTAGCACTTTCATATATTTTAAAAAAAGCTAAAATTGGATGGACCATCTGCATGGACCTAGACATTGGAACAACAAATGCATTTCCCGCCCAGTTAACCCAGCAACGACCTCCTTACTGACATTCAGGTATTTGTGGAACAATTTGGGAGAGTTTTGTCATGGACTTGGCAAGATACAGCCTGGTATATTCACCAAGTTGTAACTTATTCCTAATGTATCAGGCTGCTCTATTGTAATCTCTGTTCCCACCAGTTGCACAGATCTGTCAGACCTGGCAGCACAATGGTAGACAGTCAGGAGGAGGTGGCACTGGGAGCCTGCAATTGGACACCAGACCCTTCAAAATCTCCTTCAAGAAACCTCCTGCACACTGGCACGTACCACCCTCCCTCAGCTTGTGAATTAATATCCTCCATTTTGACCACCACTTGGATGAAGAACTTGAGAGACACAAGAGGACAGAATCTGCTGAGTTGGGGACTTCAGTACCCATTTCCAGCAGTGGTCCGAGAGTATCACTTTTAAAAAAGCTGACCCAAATCTTGAAGAATGTATCTTCCAGACTGGCAGGTGGTGAGAAGAGGGGAAAATGTATTTGATCTTGTCCTCACCATCTACCTATCACAGATTCACCATGCCCTTGACAGCATTGGTAGGCGTCACCACAGCACAGTCCTTGTGGATGTGAAGTCCATTGTCACATTGCAGACAAAATTGATCATGTTACATAGCATAACTGTGTTAAATGAAACAGATTCAGAATGGAGCTAAGCAATCCCACAACCAATAGATCAGGTAGTAGCCTAGTATTGTCACTAGGCTAGTACCTCAGGTGATGTGGATTCAAATCCCACCATAGCAGATGGTGAAATTTGAATCCAGTGAAAATCTGGAATTGAAAAGCTATCCTCATGGTGACTGTGCAACCACTGTCAATTATCCTTAAAATCCTGTCTGGTTCAGTAATGCGCTTTAGGGAAGGAAATCTGCTGTCCTTGTCTTGTCTGATCTGCATGTGACTCCAGATCTGTAATGAGGAGACCACTTCACTATGCTCTGAACAATTATAGTCATGGAGAGGGACAGGAGCAGACGGTATGGTGAAGTATTTAATTGGGGGAGGGGGAATTGCAATGCTATTAGGCAGGAACTATGGAGCATAAATTGGGAACAGATGTTTTCAGGGAAATGCACGACAAAAATGTGGAGGTTGTTTAGGGAGCACTTGCTGTGAGTGCTGGATAGGTTTGTCCCACTGAGGCAAGGAAGCAATGGTAAGGTGAAGGAACCTTGGATGACAGGACATGTGGAACACCTAGTTAAGAGGAAGAAGGAAGCTTACTTAAGGTTGAGGAAGCAAAGATCGGACAGGGTAGCCAGGAAGGAACTGAAGATTGGACTTAGGAGAGCTAGAAGGGGATATGAGAAAACCTTGGTGGGTAGGATTAAGGAAAACCCCAAGGTGTTCTATACTAATGTGAGGAACAAGAGGATGGCCAGAGTGAGGGTAGGGCCAATCAGGGATAGTGGAGGGAACTTGTACACGGAGTCAGAGGAGGTAGGGGAGGTCCTTAATGAATACTTTGCTTCAGTATTCACCAGTGAGAGGGACCTTGACGTTTGTGAGGACAGCGTGAAACAGGCTGATATGCTCGAACAGGTTGATGGTAGGAAGGAGGATGTGCTAGAAATTTTGGGTGGCAAATGTCATTCCCTTATTCAAGAAAGAGAATAGGGATAACCCTGGGAATTCAAGACCAGTCAGTCTTTCTTCTGCAGTGGGCAAATTATTGGAGAGGTTTCTCAAAGACAGTATTTATGATTATTTGGAAAAGCACAGTTTGATTAGTGATAGTCAGCATGGCTTTGTTAGGGGCAGGTTATGCCTCATGAATTCTTTGAGAATGTGACAAAACACATTGATGAAGGTCGAGCAGTGGATGTGGTGTATATGGATTTTAGCAAGGCATTTGATAAGATTCCCCATGGTAGGCTCATTCAGAAAGTTAGGAGGCATGCGATTCAGGGAAATTTGGCTGTCTGGATACAGAATTGGCTGTCTAATAGAAGACAGAGGGTGGTAGTAGATGGAAAGTATTCAGCCTGGAGCTTGGTGACCATTGGCACCCCACAAGGATCTGTTCTGGCACCTCTGCTCTTTGTGATTTTTTTTGTAAATGACTTGGATGAGGAAGTGGAAGGGTGGGTTAGTAAGTTTGCCAATGACATGATGGCTGTTGGAGTTGCGGATAGTGTGGAGGGCTGTTGTAGGTTGCAACAGGACATTGACAGGATGCAGACCTGAGCAAAGAAGTGGCAGATGGAATTCAACCCGGAAAAGTGTGAAGTGATTCATTTTGGAAGGTCGAATTTGAATGCAGAGTAGAAGGTTAATAGCAGGATTCTTGGCAGTGTGGAGGAACAGAGGAATCTTGGGGTCCACGTCCAAAGATCAATCAAAGTTGCCACCCAAGTTGATAGAGTTGTTAAGAAGGTGTATGGTGTGTTGGCTTTCATTGGCAGGGGAATTGAGTTTGAGAGCCACGAGGTTATGCTGCAGCTCTATAAAACCCTGGTTAGATCTCAATTGGAATATTGTGTTCAGTTCTAGTTGCCTCATTATAGGAAGGATATGGAAGCTTCAGAGAGGGTGCAGAGGAGATTTACTAGGATGTTGCCTGGACTAGAGGGCAGGTCTTATGAGGAAAGGTTGAGGGAGCTAGGGATTTTCTCATTGGAGCGAAGAAGGATGTGAGTTGATAGAGGTGAATAAGATGATGAGAGGCATAGATGGAGTGGATAGGCAGAGACCTTTTCCCAGGATGGAAATGGCTATCACGAGGGGGCATAATTTTAAGGTGACTGGAGGAAGGTACAAGGGAGATGTCAGAGGTAGGTTCTTTACACAGAGAATAGTGGGCGCGTGGAATGCGCTGCCGGCAGTGATAGTGGAGTCAGATACATTAGGGACATTTAAGTGACTCTTGGAGAGGCACATGGAGGATAGTAAAATGAAGGGTACGCAGGTTAGTTTGATCTTAGAGTAGGATAATAGGTCAGCACAACATTGTGGGCCGAATGGCCTGTACTGTGCTGTACATCCTGTGTTCCTAATTCAGGATTGATACATTGCACTGCCGAACCCTTTTTACTTTGAAATAATAATTGATTTAAAAATACCAAGCTTCACAGGTTACTAATTTAAACCAAAGTATCAAGCGGAAAGCCATTTTTGAAGCAGTAGATCCTCCAGTTAGCTAAGAGTAAAAAGGTAAAGTCATCATAATCCCAATGGATCTTGGATTGCTGACTGATTAGAGAGAGAGAGATGGGGAGTGGGTGGGTGTTTGGGGGGAGATAGAGAGAGAGAGAGAGATGACTGGGTGGTGATTTAACCTGAGGGTCCGGCAAGGGGATGGGTTGAGAGACCTTCATGGTGACCTCAGCGCAGAAATTGAACCCGTACTGTTGGCTTCACTCTGTTTTGAAAACCAGCCATTCAACCAACTGAGTTAACTGACCTGAATGCAAGCTTTATGCAATGTTTCTCCAATTCCATCTCATATGGATTGTCCATTTCCTTTCCTTTCCTGACTTCAACTACCCAGGTGCCAAGCTCTATAAACCTCTCCTCCACTCTATCAATCTCCCTTCTTTATCAGGGTCCTTAAAACCCACTTAAGACTATAAGACGTAGGAGCAGAAATTAGGCCATTCGGCCCATCGCGTCTGCTCCGCCATTCAATCATGGCTGATAAGTTCCTCAACCCCATTCTCCTGCTGCCCTAATGTTGACTTAGAGTTCAGTGGCAAATAATGTTTCCATGGAGCAACTTGGGATGTTTTCCTACGCTAAAGGTTCTATATAACTGAAAGGTGTTCTTGTTATCGTAATTTGCAAACAAACACAGAGTGCCACTGAGAGGCTCAGCAATTATTTAAACACTTTTTTTTCAAAAGAGACCTGAGGGGCAACTTTTTCACACAGATTGCATTGCATATATGGAATGGGCTGCCAGAGGAAATGGTAGAGGTGGGTATAATTACAATGTTTAAAAGACATTTTGACAAGGTAGAATGGATAGGAAAGGTTTAGAGGGATATGGGCCAAATGTAGGCAAATAGGACTAGTTCAGTTTAGGAAAAGCTGATCAGCATGGATGAGTTGGACTGAAGGGTCTGTTTCTGTGAAATACAATACTGCAGTGTTGCGCACTTCATAAAGCAAAGTCCTACTTTTTTTTTAAAAATGTCATAATTAGCTTTTAGATTTAATTAGAGTCTAAGCCTCAGTTGTGTTGACCCAGTAAACAAATAGAAAAGAAAGAGTAAACAAACTGCACTCCATTTCCCCTAAAGGAGACTAGTCCAACTTCATAGAAACTGCTGCACAGCAATTTTAGAGCACACTTAGTGTTGGTACTGGTGCTAGCTTTTAAACAGAAGCCATGGAGAGCGATCTAATTACCTGGCTCCTCACCCAGAAATTTAGATTTTTAAATGTGTGAGACGCAAATGATTTCTGAAAGAAATGTACTGTTCTGTGTGAGGGGTGAAGGTGGGTGGAATAATCATTTAACTTCCTCCTAAATTCTGGGGAAAAGAACGTCCGACAGCAAACTTTTTTACTTCTGCATCTGCATCTGATGTAATGCTGGATTTTGCACTGCTTAGGCTCAGGGCTTCTACATCATTTCTGCACAGGGACCAGTGAAATCTGGATAAAGTTGAACACAAAGAACCCATTTTAGAACGGAAAAGATCATAAAAGTTTGAAATACAAGTGAGTAACACCCATGATTATCCTAGCTTGCCTGTGAGCTGTTATGCTAAGTGAAACTTCTATTTAAGAGAAGTGATCTCATGCCCATGGGTTGAATATTTTTATTATTTGTTCATGGGATCTGGGCATCACTGGCTAGGCCTAGTAGATATGGTGAAATCTGCCCCTCTGTCAGCGTGGTATAAAGTTGTGGTCATGAGCACCAGTAGTATCTGAGATGTCACCATCATCAATCCTTCTTATTGGCATTTGTCTAAGTTACTGATACCAAATGGTGAAGGATGCCCTTGCAAAGTCTTGGCAAAAAATTACGTTAATATGGATCAACAGATTAGGTTTGTTATGTTATACTTATTAGCTAGTTTTATGGCATCTGAGTTACATGGTGGTCTCTTCTGAGACATCAGACTTAGCTTAAGACTGGATGGTACTCTTCACCACATGGACTAGAACAAATACTCAGAACACATTGGTTACCTCCTCTCAGGCTTATGTTTGTTTTTAATGTCTAATGGTAGAGCACATCTCATGGTATCACTTATTTAAGTTATGACTGATTTATGCACAATGTCAGTATTTATTGCCTATCCTCCAGTTGCTGTCCAGTAGGTGATGGTGAACCCTAGCACTGAAAGGAACAACTTCCAGGTTTTTGACTCAGTGACAGAGAGAGAATGGTGATAAGTTGCAAGCATGTGGTAGTGTGTTTTGTTTTTAAATTTGTTCATGGGATGATTGCACAGGACAGCATTTATTGGAGCATTTCGCTGCCAAACCTTTTACTTTGAAATAATCATTGAGTAAAGCATTGCATCATACTGATCTTCAGGTTTGTATCTAGCACAGTCAGTTTGAGTGGATATCTCTTCTGCTTAAGCTCAGAGCACTGAATATGTTGACTATATTCCTCAGAGGTCTCGAGGTTGGTTGTTTTATGGTGATTAGGTGTATAACCATGGATAGTAGTGAATTAAGACAATGATTTTAAAGGCAGGTCACTTACTGCAGATTTGGGTTGATGGCTGGATTTGTGTTGTTGACAGTGATGACTTCCATGAACACAGAACAGTCAGGAAAGTTGAGAGGGTTAAAAACACGAAGCATCCTTCATTATTACAGAGGGAATGCAGATAGGATGGCACAAACGTGCAGATCCAGTTGATCGTGATCTAATTTAATTGTGGAGGGGCTGAATGGCCTACTGAAAATCTGATGTTTCTGTGCACTGCACACTCATCTTGAATTGATGTCCCATGTGAATAAGTGAGAACATTCTTGCTACCTCAAGACTTTGGTGTGTTTGATTAAACCATTCTGCTCTTTTCATCTGTGGCTAAGAATAGAGAAGGTAGGTTGGAGGTGGCGGAGTATTATAAATTACACTGCATCACTTGAGATTGAAATTTCAGCTAAAGAGCCTGGAATCTTGAGCTCACATGAATAGAATGAATCCTACAATGTGAAAGCAAGCCATTCAGCCTATCGAGTCCACACTGACCCTCTGGAGGGCATCCTGCCCAGACGCCCATTTCCCTGTAACCCTATATGTCTCATTGCTAAGCCACCTAACCTCCATGTCCTTGGGCAATTTAGCATGGCCAGTCTATTCTAACCTGCACATCTTTGGACTGTGGGAGGAAACTGGAGGAAACCCACGCAGACACAAAGAGAACGTGCAAACTCCACACAGACGGTTGCCCGAGGGTGGAATTGAACCTGCGTCCCTGGTACTGTGAGGCAGCAGTGCTAACCACTTAGCCACCGTGCTGCCCCAAAATTATTCATTTCAAAACTGTAAAATTATTAGAATCAGTAATTGCTAATGCGGATTGGAGTCTGCATCACATGGGCTCCTTATGCTGTATGTGCTATTGAAGGAATAGTCAGATGAAATAGAAGGTACAAGATAGACATGAAGACAAAAATGCAGAAGCATAAAACATGTCAAGAAGATGGGGTGGGACCCAAACAAAATAATATTGATATTGGAAAGCTGGAAATAGTGAGCTTATTGTATTTGGGAAATCAAACCCACACAAGTGATGTGCAGGTGTCCAGAAGAGTAATGGATGTCTGGAAGTGGAAGTGATCCCTGGGTCACTGTTCCGCACCTTAACCCTTGGATTAATGATACAGTAGTTCAAGACTGAGCCAAATTCTATGTAGATCGTGGATGAACACAGCAGGCCAGGCAGCATCAGAGGAGCAGGAAAGCTGACGTTTTGGGCCTAGACCCTTGTCTAGGCCCGAAACGTCAGCTTTTCCTGCTCCTCTGATGCTGCCTGGCCTGCTGTGTTCATCCAGCTCTACACCTTGTTATCTCAGATTTTCCAGCGTCTGCAGTTCCTACTATCTATGTAGATCCTGATGGGTTAATGCCCTGGTTTGAGTTAATCCTTCTGGGTACTGTATATTTTTCCTTAGAGCAATCAATAGAAATTTCCAGAAGGTTAATATTAAAATGGTTTCTATAATAAGAAATATGATTCTAAGAAGTATCTCTGCAGATTCCCAGCTATTCATCATGTAAGTATTGCGAGTCTGTACAATTACTTCTATCAGAATCGAGCTCTGAACTTGCAGAGCTACAGAATTCTGGGATTCCTCGCTGTGTAAAACCTGAAGAACGATGCAGGTGCGTTTCATATCCGATGAGGACAGGTGTCCGTTCTGGACTGGGGGAAAAGAATGAAAAGCGACAGAGATGAGTCTGGTGATGATATGTACTTGCAGATTGTGGTGAGGACTGCTTTGATTTCATAGAATCCCAATAGTGTGGAAGCCGGCCATTTGGCCCATCGAGTCCACACTGACCCTCAGAAAAGCATCCCACCCCTATGTGATCCCTATAACCCTGCATTTCCCATGGCTAACCCACCTGGCCTACAAACCCCTGGACACGACGGGTAATTTAGCATGGCCAACCCACGCTAACCTGCACATCGTTGGACTGTGGGAGGAAACCCACGCAGACACGGGGAGAATGTGCAAACTCCACACAGGCAGTCACCCGAGGGTGGGATTGAACCCAGGTCCCTGGTGCTGTGAGGTAGCAGTGCTAACCACTGAGCCACGCAAGGTAGGAAAGATTGGAGAAGAATAAACCTATGATTCTTTCAACATCAAAATGCTGCTTTGGAGGAAATCTAAATTTTGTTTCAGACATTTCAACTCGAGTCGGTTACGCTGAGTTAATGAGGCATATACTATTCAATATCCTGGTCAAATTAATGCCACATTTAGGTGCCTTGTAAGTGGCCAGGTATTTAAATGAGTATAAATGATTTAGTGTGCTGGAGTGGGCCTATATTGATAAAGAGGGTAGCCATGATAAAATTTATATATTGCCTTTTAATGAATTACAACATTCCATGGTGCTTCATGGGAGCATTATCAAAATAAATTTAACGGTGCATCTTATGATGAGATATTTTGACAAACGGCTGAATGCTTGGTCAAAGAAATAGCTTTTAAGGGATATCTTGAAGGAGGGTAGATAAGTGGTGAGATTTAGGTTGAGAATCTTAGAACTTAAGATCTAACAGTGAAAACTTGTCAGGTATTGAAGACAATGATGACTATTGTGAATACACAAGAATCCTCTTCACAAAAGAAGATGCAAATTACACACCAGAAACTGAAAGTAACTAAGGGACCTAAAAATAAAGAACTTAATGAATATCCGCAGAGAAAATGTGTTAGAGAAACTTAAAAGGACAAAAATACATGACAAAAATCTGATACCTGACTACCTAGTGTTTTTAAAAATAATATCCTCTAGATTCTATAATGGTCCCAGCTGATTAACAAATTTTAAGTCTGCTGTTCAAGAAAGAAGAGCGAGAAATCAGCAGTTACAAGTCAGCCATCCTGACATCTGTACTCAGCAAAAAGGCTGAGATCTGCTATTGAGGAAATCTGAACAATGCCGTTAGAAAAACAAAGTGTGACCAGGCAATGCCATCATGGTTTTCTGGAGGAGAAATCGTGTTTCACAAATTTATTTAGGGTTTTCTTGAGGATAACATATAACTGTAGTAAGGTCAATAAAGGAGAATGCAGCAGTCTTGGCTTTCCCAAAAAAAAAATGCATTCTTCCCAAAATGGCAATTTACAAGGTAAGAGCTGGTGGAATTGGGATAACATATTAGCATGGATAGAGGAGAGATGAACAGTCAGGAATTGGAGTGCAGTGAAAAGCTGGGATTATCAAGGTATGACGAGTAGCACAATGAGTGCTAGGGCCTCAAATGCTTACAATTCCTTTTAATAAACTTGGACGAAGCGGCTGACCTCATGTATGTATGTGCGTTGAAGATACAAAACTAGGTGGAAATATAAGCTGTGAGCTGCACGTAAAGATGCTGCAAACATCTGCAACCAACCCTGGTTATGTGAGTAGGCAACATGTGAGCAGTTGGAGCATTATGTGGGAAATCTGAGGTTATTCGCTTGTTTATTAGAAAAGAAAAGCAGGATACTTTTTAGAACTGCAGTTGTATAGGATCCTCAAAAACCGGAATCAAATTGTCGAATACAATTTCTCCTCTGACTGACATTGATGGGCAGCCCCTAGATATGACGGACCAGACCGTGACCTCAGTTTTTGCAGCTCCATTACTGCAGTGATGGCCCAATAGAACTGGCCAGTGTCCACTTCCTGGAGTGTAACTAGACATATTCACTGACTGTGACTGGTCCAAGTGGACGACAGTACAGGGACTTGGCCACAGTCAGTTAGTGGAGTATGGCATCCAGTCATGGACAATGTCCTTGGATGATAGGTACATGGTACCCATGGATCATGCCCTAAGATGCTGCTGTGTGGTTCCCAACACAGAGGCAAGCTGAAGTTGCCAGATACCCACTCTGACTTCCATGTCAAGAATTCTAGTTTACTCGCAGTGGGTGGTCTGATAGGAAGCTGCTTATTAACAAAGTGAGATATGCAGCCAATAAGGTCATAAACAAGCAATAAACCCACTTAATAGGCAACTGGCAAGTGCATGCTAAATTGCCCCATAGAGACGTGTAGGTTTAGGTGGATTAGCTATGGTAAGTGTGGGGTTACGGGGGAAGGGAGGAATGCTTTTCGGAGGATCAGTGAGGGTCAATGGGCCAAATGGTCTCTTTCAACCTTTCACCTCGATGCTTGGAATGTAATTATACAATGCAGTGAGTTGCTCTCAATGTTATTTTGGTTTGGGGCAGGGGGTGGCTCAGTGGTTTGCACTGCTGCTTCACAGTGCCAGGGACCTGGGTTCAATTCCAGCCTCTGGTCACTGCAAACTCCACACAAACATTCTCTCCATATCATGGGATCCCGACAGTGTGGAAACAGGCCCTTCAGCCCAAGAAGTCCACAGCAATCCTCAGAGAATCCCAAACAGACCCATCGCCCTGTAACCCACCTAATCTACACATCCCTGAACACTATGGGAGAGTTTACCACAGCCAATCCACCTAGCGTGCACATCTTTGGACTGTGGGAGGAAATCGGAACACCTGGAGGAAACCCACGCAGACACGGGGAGAATGTGCAAACTCCACACAGCCAGTCACCCAAGGGTGGAATCAAACCCAGGTCGCTGGCGCTGTGAGGCACCAGTGCTAACCACTGAGGCACTGTGCTGCCCATATATCTGCGTGGGTTTCCTCTGGATGCTTCACTTTCCTCCCACAATCCAAAAGTGTGCAGGTTAGGTGTATTGGCCATGCTAAATTGCCCCATAGAGATGTGTAGGTTTAGGTGGATTAGCTGTGGTAAGAGTGGGGTTATGGGGGAAGGGAGGGATGCTCTTCAGAGGATCAGTGCAGGCTCAATCGGCTGAATGGTCTCTTTCAACACTGTAAGATAATGATAATGTCAAGGTAGCTCTCTGTAGACATTGCACACAATTCCGCCACATTTCCTGCCAATGTCCACATCATTCAGGCCCCTATAAGATTTCACGCATTATCAAATTAACTTGTATTTTTGCTACTTAAGGGAATGAGAAGTGAACTTATTAAATCATACATATTTCAGAAGGGGCTTAATAGAGTGGACATTAAGCTGTTTCCTCTGGGGATCTAGAACATGGGGAACAGACTCTGGGTAAAGAACTGATACTTTAGGAATGAGATGAAACTTCTTCATCTGGATGGTTGAGAGTCTTTTGGGATCCTCTTACCTGGAAGGTTGTGGATGCTTGATTAATTGACCAGTTAACACTGAGATAGATCTTTGGACATCCATGAATAGGGGAATTTGGGGAGCAGTAGACAGGAAAGTGGAGTTAAGGTCCAATGATCAACTGTGATCATATTAAATGATAGAATTGCAGTGCGCCTTGCTTTCGTGTTCTTAAAAGACCAGAATCATAGCTGTACTGAAACCTTAGAACAGCAGTTCTGAGGAAGGGTCACTGGACCCAAAAACATTAACTCTGATTTCTGTCCACAGATGCTACCAAACCTGCTGAGCCCTTTCCAGCAATTTCTGTTTTTAAAGTTTTCGAGAAGATTTGTAGCTCGGGTTGTGGATGAGGTTGTAGACTTGCTTGCTGAGCCGGTGTGTTTTATTGCAGACGTTTCGCGAGGTAGCATCGTCAGTGCGCCTCCGGTGAAGCGTTGGTGTTCTGTCCCGCTTGTTATTTATATGCCTCGGTTTGCTGGGGTGGTTGGCATCACTTCCTGTTCTGTTTTTCATAGGTTTGTATATCGGCTCCAGTTCAATGTGTTTGTTGATGGAGTTCCGTTTGGAATGCCAGGCCTCCAGGAATTCCCTGGCATGTCTCTGCTGTTATGGATGTGTTGTCCCAATCGAATGTATATCTTTGTCCATGTGTAGTGAGACCAGTGAGAATTGGTCATGTCTGTTGGTGGCTGGTTAGTGTTCGTGTATCTTTATTGTCAGTTTACTCCCAGTTTAGCCTATGTAGAGTTTCTCACAGTCCTTGCATGGTATTTTGTATATTACATCGGTTTTGCAGGTTTTTGGGTATGGGACCCTTTATGAACGTCAGTAGCTGTCGTAGGCACAATTTCTGTTTTTGTTTTCTTGAAGGTCTGTGTTGCCGAAGGAGGTTATGGTACGAGAGATGGAGAGGCCACTAAGATGTTTGAGAATGAGGATGCGAACTTTAAAATTGAATTGCTCACTGGACTGCAAGGCACTCTAATTTGCCAAGATGATGGATGAACAGGACTCGGTGCAAGTTAGGAGTTGAGGAACAATGTCTTGGATAAGTCCAAGTATGACGGGGGAGAGCAAACCTGGGGGAGAGTGAGCAAGAAATCTCTAACGAACCACTAACTGGTTGGAGAATCCTGCAGAACCTAGGAATGGCGAACCGTGCTTTTGCCTTCAGTCTCTGACTGGTAGTACACAGAGCCTTAAAATAGTCTTTAAGTCCTGTTTTGCCAAAGAAAATCCTCATTTTTAGGTTGTACGTTCTGCAATTATTTCTGTGCAATGCTTCAAGTTTGTTTTATTTACGGTTCATTAGAAAACCTTGCAATAGTTTAGGAAGTGGTGCTTGGTTGGTCAGTTGAGGAGTAGAGAGAGGTCCTCTGGTGCCACCATTGGCAGCAGTGTGTAATTACAATGACGTGGGGCAGTTCCCATAATAAACGTGGGTGCAGGAATTTATCACAGGAAAGTTGACAAAATGTAACAACAGCAAAAAAAAAGCTTTTGTAGGTGGAACGTGTGCCCAGGTGCACTTTCTTTTGTATATACACTGACAGATTTCCTGTTGTGTTTTGGATGATGAGTCAGACGATATGTTAAACTGTGAAGTTTGAAATGTAACAGGAAGTACTTGTGCTGCTTAGACAAAATTCACACTGTGCAAACCATTCAATACATGTAGCAGCTCTTTCAAGGTGTTATATCCAATTGTGAGGATTCTGTGTTATTAAGGGTTCGGAGGGTTCCAGCCTGTAACACACAATCTGCTACTCTGCTACACTGTCATTTTGCTATCTTGGTCTAGTTGTTATGGTAATTGGCAGATATGTTATTTAGGTTTTAATAGACGTTTGGACACAGTCTAGATTAGCACATATCTGTAAGGTACAAGATCGAGTTAAAAGTGTGGCTGAGGTATGCAGTATTTTGAGATTATTTTTGGTTTCAAAATATACTCCATTCATAAATCTCCATATATATATACATAGTCACTAAAGCAGTTTGGTTCTGTACAGTAGCATATGAAGAAAACAAGCAAGCATTGGAGTTCGACTTTATCTGAAAAACAAAGGAAGGCATCTCTTACTTGTGCAAGATCATATTTATATATAACTGAGGTATTGGGAGGGGATGACAACTGAACAGATCTCCATTTATCTTCAGCAGAAAGACCTCAGACAGTGATCTTTCCCCACAGCAGCTGCCCCAAGCTTTAGTGTGTCCCTCAGCATGTCATTCTGGACCTTGGAATGTGCCAGTCTGCAACAGTATTTTGAGATCCAATAGGTAAGTGATGTTCATGCTGGATGCAATACCGTTTGAGCCACAGTAGAAGTGCTGTACAGTCCTGTTCACTACACCACAAGAATGGTGTAATTGAACGAGAGAAGGCATAGAGGAGATTCATGAGAATGTTGTCTGGATTGGAGAATTTTAGACATTAGGAAAGTTTGGACAGACTAGGATTGTTGTCTTTGGAACAGAGGAGGTTGAGGGGAAGAGACAACACAGTGTGGAGCTTCAGAATTTCTGAAGGAGGGTCCCATCGAAACATCAACTTCCCTGCTCCTCTGATGCTGCCTGGCCTGCTGTGTTCCTCCCGCTCCACGGCCTGTTATCTCTGACTCCAGCAGCTGCAGTTCTTACTATCTGAGGTTGAGGGGAGGTTTTAATTGAAGTGAGTAAACATTGAGGGGTCCAGGTAGAATGGATGAGAAGGTGCTGATCTACATGGTAGCAAATGAGCTTTGGGATAAGGGATTTGAGGGGAATTTCTTTCATATGGGTTTCTGGGGATCTGGAATCAGAACCAACCCCTTTAATAATGTTAGGTACTATAATACTTCAATAATAATTAGGTACAATAAATATGATAAGCAGTGTACCACAAGGATCTGTGCTGGGCCCACTGCTTTTTGTCATTTATATAAATGGTTTTGATGTGAACATAGGAGGGATGGTTAGTAAGTTTGCAGATGACACCAAAATTGGAGGTGTAGTGGACAGTGAAGAAGGTTACCTCAGAGTACAATGGGACCTTGATCAGGTGGGTTGAGGAGTGGCAGGTGGTGTTTAATTTAGATAAATGTGAGGTGCTGCATTTTGGAAAGGCAAATCAGGGCAGGATTTATACACTTAATGGTAAGGTCCTGGGGAGTGTTGCTGAGCAAAGAGACCTTGGAGTGCAAGGTCACAGTTTCTTGAAAGTGGAGTTGCAGTTAGGTAGGATAGTGAAGAAGGCGTTTGGTACGCTTGCCTTTATTGGTCAGTGCATTGAGTATAGGAGTTGGGAGGTCATGTTGTGACTGTACAGGACATTGGTTAGGCCACTTTCGAAATACTGCGTGCAATTCTGATTTCCCTGCTTTAGGAAAGATGTTGTGAAACTTGAAAGGGTTCAGCAAAGATTACCAAGGATGTTGCTAGGGTTGGAGGGTTTGAGGTATAGGGAGAGGCTGAATAGGCTGTGAGGTTATTTTCCCTGGAGGTCAGATGTTGAGGAGTGACCATATAGAGGTTTAAAAAATCATGAGGTGCTTAGATGGAGTCAATAGTGAAGGTCTTTTCCCCAGGATAGGGGAGTCCAAAACAAGAGGGCATAGGTTTAAGGTGAGAGGGGAAAGATATAAAAGGGACATAAGGGGCAACTTTTTCACGCAGACGGTGGTGTGAGTGTGGAATGAGCTGCCAGAGGAAGTGGTGGAGACTGGTACAATTACAACATTTAAAAGGCATCTGGATGGGTATATAAATAGAAAAGGTTCAGAGGGATATGGGCCAAATGCTGGCAAATGGAAGTAGATTAATTTAGGATATCTGGTCGGTATGGACAAGTTAGACTGAAGGGTCTGTTTCTTTATTGGACAACTCTATGACTCTGACTCTAAGTACTCATATGAATGCGTGAAGAGCTGTGATCTATACATTTCTGTGATTCTGCTGGGGAGCAGGCTGTGGAAGCAGTGTAAGTGAGCATATATCACTTGGGATAGCACTTAGACATGAATCTTAAAAGTTTCTGTCCTGGGACAGTGAAACAAGCATTTCTTGCCTAAACATAGGAAGTAAATCATCCCTGAGTGTCTGCTGTTACAGAAATACATGCAATTGAGACCTCCACACTACACATGGATATTAAATCATTCTGGTAATGGTGTAGAATAATGTTCCTGGAATTGAGAAGATGATTCGATTGGAAATGATTAAAAGCTCGTTTTATTGCAAAAGAGAAAACTGGAGGAAGACCCGAAGTCCCTGAAGCAAGGAGGACACTTGTCATGCGTACAGCTGAAGGCAAGGACATGTGTATGTGAAGTCTTTTAATGTGGGGCAGTCATTCTGCTTCAGTTACCACAAAGTTCGGGCTGATCACAGACTCTGCTGTTTGTACCATTTAGCTGTGTCATGTCTGACCACGTTCCAAAAGAGCACCTTCCAAGGCTATCAGTCCTGGAGAGAGTCTCAATCCTGGAGTTTCTGGATCAGAGACAGATGTTTGCAGTTTTTAAAACTTTATAAAGGAGTTTGATTATGTGGGTGTGGAGAAATTGCTTTCACTCCCTACTAAGTTCAGAGCTAATAAATATCAGATCGTCACTTTTGGCTCAAGTAAAGACTATAGAAAGAGTTCGCAAGGAATGGTGAGAATATGTAACTGGCTATCACATGCAATGGTTGAAATGATGTAAGGAGAGGCTGGGTGCATATGTAGGGAGAATAATAGGGACAAGGGAACCAGTTGGGAGGATAGAATTTGAATAGGAGGAGGCTCATGTGGAATCTAAACGCTAATAGATTAGGTGAGGTCAATGGTCTTTTAATGTGCTTTAGATGCTCCATAACCAAATTTTTAAAGTATAATTTCATGGTAAAGACCCTCTAATCATTCTATCCCTAACCCCCACCCCTGTCTCATTCTGAATGAGCTTTTTCTCTTTTTGCGAGTGAAAAATTGACTGAAACCTTGTTAGAGCCTGTGGGAGAACAAGTTTTGACTTTTAGGCTGGAAAAATAATTGCATCTTTGTAAAAGTCATTATTCTTTTTTGAAACTGTGTAATAAACAGAATAGAACGCACCTGCTGTAATAATTGCCCATTGATTCAATTCCTTCTCTGTGAGGTTAGCCCCTCTCTCCCTCAAGTATGAAAGAACAATTTTCTATTTTGCTGTGCAATTCTACCTCAAATGGCTGTATATTTCAACCTCCATTTCATTTTCAATCATTTATGAAATCAAATTCATGAATATAGTTAAGGAAAGCCAAGAGTGCGGAGAAATTCAGGTCTGGCAGCATTTATGGAGAGAGAAACAGTATTTACATTTTGAGTCCAATGTGATACTTGAGTTCCAACTGTGCTGCCAGAAAGCGTGCTATCTGAATGCATTGTGGCTTGGTCTGGCAACTGCTGTGCCCAAGACCCCAAGAAATTACATAGAGTTGTGAGCACAGCTCAGCCCATTGCACAAACCAGCCTCCCATCCATTGACTCCATCTACACTTCCCACTCCCTCAGGAAAGCAGCCGTCATAATCAAAGACCCCTTCTGGCCCAGTTATACTCTCTTCCACCCTCTTCCATTGAGCAGAAGGTACAAATGTTTGAAAACACGTACCAACAGATTCAAGAACAGCTTCTTCCACGCTATTATCAGACTTATGAGCAGACCTCTGATGTATTAGAGTTGGTCTTTCTCTGCACCTTCCCTGTAGCTGTAACACTATATGTTATTACCCTGATGAACTAATGTAAGGTATGATTTGTCTGGATAGCACGCAAAACAATACTTGTCACTGTATCTCGGTGCGTGACAATAATTAAATCAAATTATATCAACTTCTGCTGGGATTTTTACTTTACCATCTGTCATAAGTTCGGATTTTCAGCGTCTGCAGAAGCTGGAGACCAGAGGTCACAGTGAGATGGAGAATTGAAGTGACGGGGGAACTGGAAGCTCAGGGTCACACTTGCAGCCTGAGCTGATATGTCTGCAGTATTTTGCTGTTCATGGTAAGTGTTGTTCCAGCTTGGCCAAATTTGCACTGAGCAGATCAACCAGATGTACAGTGATTTTTTTTTTCCACACACTCTTTTTATTTTAAGAAATAGTACTCAGGCTTTTCATGATCTCAGGGTGTCCTGACATCCTTCAATGGTCAGTGAAAAACCTTTCGAAGTGTAGTTGCTGTCACAATTTGAATAACCTCAGCAAAGACACAGATACACCAATGTGGTAGTGATAGTGACTGGAGAGTCAGTAACTGGGGGATGCACCCCCTTTTTTTAGTTGTTGGAAAAATCTTTTATTGTGTTTTTTGGTTGCAGTTCAGCCACTGTGCAGAGGGGTATGGGCAGATCGGAAGACCTCCTCCTTGGGTCTGCTCCTGGGCCTGGCCAGGCTGGTTGTAAATGGGTCCACACAGTCGGCTGTGGAGGGGGGGGTTGTCTCTGCTGCATGCTTGCCCCTCTTCCACGGTTACATTTGTGCCTGAGTGGTCCTTGGAGAAGGGGCACATGGTGGCTATCGACGCTCTTGATGCCTTGAGAGAGAGAGAGAGCCAGGGCACTGTGGGGTACACAGTGCTTTATTTCCCACTCCAACTCTGTTTTGATTTTTGACCCTTCCCTCTCTCTCTGCCCCTCCCCTCACCATCGATGCTTTGCAGTGCCCTTAATGGCATTGATGTAAATATTCAATTGGCTACACGGGTGATTTACTGGTGCTTACTAGTGTTTTGTTTTGTATGTTTGGGGGATGTGGGTATTGCTGGCTGGGTCAGCATTTCTTGTCTGTCCCTAGTTGCCCCTTGAGAAGGTGGTGGTGAGCTGCCTTCTTGAACCGCTGCAGTCCACCTGCTGTGGGTTGACCCACAATGCCGTTAGGGAGGGAATTCTGGGATTTTGACCCAGCAACCGTGAAGGAACGGTGATGTATTTCCAAGTCAGGATGGTGAGTGGCTTGAAGAGGAGCTTGAAGATGATGGTGTTTCTATGTATCTGCTGTCTTGTCCTTCTAGATGGAAGTGGTCATGGGTTAGGAAGGTGCTGTCTAAGGATCTTTTGGTGAATTTCTGCAGTGCATCTTGTAGATAGTACACACTACTGCTATTGACCTTCGGTGGTGGAGGGAGTGGATGTTTGTGGATGTGGTGCCAATCAAGTGGGCTGCTTTGTCCTGGATGGTATCAAGTTTCTTGAGTGTTGTTGGAGCTGCACCCTTCCAGACAAGTGGGGAGTATTCCATCACACTCCTGACTTGTGCCTTGTAGACGGTGGACAGGCTTTGAGGAGCCAGGAGGTGAGTCACTCATGGTAGGATTCCTAGTCTCTGAACTGCTCTTGTAGCCACTGTGTTTATGTGATGAGTCCAGTTGGGTATCTAGTCAATGGTAACTCTCAGGATGTTAATTTCAAAAAGAAAGTCACGGTAATTTTGATGATGGGAGGTGCTCAATTGTGTGCAATAACCTTTCTGGATAGAGAAACAAGAATAACCAGGAGGTGCTGATTTTAAGGTGATTGGCCAGAGAACAAAAGGCACCATGAGCAAAAATGTATTTGCGTGAAGACTGGTTAGGATTTGGAATGCACTGTCTGATAGGGGAGTGGATATAGATTCAAGGACAGCCGTGAAAAATAATTGAAGTTATTTTAATCATCCTGTTCAGAGGTAAATAAAAGGAAAGGTTGCTAGAAATCTGAAACAAACCCGGAGAAATTCATTATGTGTGGAAGAATTAAAGTTTCGAGTCTGGTATGGTTCTTCTTAAGAACTCATGCTATGACAGTGTCTGGGCCAGGTGGAACTTCTACCTAGAGGTAGGGATATTACCCACTGCTATTGAAGGTCAATAATTGAAGAAGAGTAATTGCATCAATACATCATGGGAAAATGGGAGTGACTGAATTGTTTTCTGAAAGAGTTTGAGCAGTCCTGATGGTTTGAATAGTTTCCTTGTTCATGTACCACTCTATTAATAAAGAAATAAGAGATGGTCTTCAGGAGTTGTAAGGGGCGTTAGCAGAATCAAACCAACCATAACAAGGGGAGGTAAAGGCCTAATGGTATTATCTCTGGACTGTTAATCCAGAGTTAAACTGCCATCCTTACCTGGTCTGGACGACACGTGACTCCAGATCCACTGCAATGTGGTTGACGCTTAACTACCCTCTCGGATGGACAGTAATTGCTGGCCTACCTGGTGATGCCCTCATCCCGTGAATGAAAATTAACCATTTTGTGAAAAACAAATGGTTTTGTTATGAAATTGCTGAAGTCTACGACCTGCCAGAGACAACTTACTGTTCCCAATCAAAAGCTGAGGTGCTGTTTCTTGAGTTTCTGTTGAGCTTTAGTGGAAGAACATAGGAAGCTGCGACTGTAAGGTCACATTGAAATGGACAAGGGCCTGGATGCTCGGGGTAACAGCTACAGATTCAACCACTGCATTTGGCAAAGTGATCACTGAATCTGTTTTTGGACCATCCCAATGTGGAGAGGAGCAAATTGTGAGCTGCCAGTACAGCATATTCAATTGAAAGGAGCAAATAAATCACTGCTATCTCTGTACGGAGATTGTTTGGGTAGGAAGGCAGATAAACATCACATCTCCAGAGGTAGTACAGGAAGTCGCTGGGGAAAGCAGCCAAGTTATTGAGAGTGATAGGTGAGTATCCCTTATTCTACTCCTCCATGGGTGAACATCACTAAGGAGAGTGGGCCGGATCATTGTGTAACATTTTCAGCCACCAGTATTGAGTCCAGCGGCTTTAACTTGGGGATAGGTCTGATCTGTTTAGCTCTTTCGCACGGTATAATACCTGTCATCAGTGATGAGTAAAAAGGATCCAGGAATCTGAAAATTAAAAGGAAAATAAAGGCAAGAAACAGCATCCTTGACTGGAAAAACTGGTTGATGCTTTATCAGGATTGGTGGAATCTTGCAAACTAAGGGTTCAAATTGGTAGCAGCAGTATGATTTAATCTCTTAACATACACATGACATGAAGGTTGTTTAGATTGTGACTGGTGCAATGAAACAGCTGTGAGTGAACTGGATTTGAGAATGAGTGCATGTTCACAGCTAGCTTATATCATGAGCAGCTGTGTTACCTATTTATATATGCATGACTTTTTTTTGATAAAAAGACATGGTTTGGTCCATTTTGCAATTAAATTGATCTATCACAGAATCCCTACAGTGTGGAAACAGGCCCTTTGGCCCAACAAGTCCACACCACCCCTCTAAAGGGCATTCTACCTAGAGCCATTCCTCTAGTCCAACCCACCTAATCTAAACATCACTGAGTACTATGGGCAATTTAGCATGGCCAATCCACCTACCCTGCACATCTTTGGACTGTGGGAGGAAACTGGAGCACCCAGAGGAAACCCACGCAGACATGGGGGGAAATGTGTAAACTCCACACAGACAGTTGCCTGAGAGTGGAATTGAACCTGGGTCCCTGGTGCTGTGAGGCAGCAGTGCTAACCACTGAGCTACTGTGCTGCCCTACTTTGATCTAGGTTTGTAGTTTAACTTTTCGCTCCCTGTATTCAGCATTTCCAGTTCATTAAATCTTAAAGCTCAGAGAAAGACCTCTGTGCAAATGTTGTATCTTTGAAAAAATGATCTAAATGCCCCATTCTTCTGTCTTTCTGCCCTTTAAAGTGTGTTTAATCCATATTGAAAATTATTACTGAAACTATTTCCACTGCAATTACAACTTTCTTGCAGCCCATCACAAAGCACCTTACAACGCAAAGGTACAAACAAGTGGTGCTTTTCATAATCTGCTCATTGCGCAGTTTTAACCTGTAGCGTGCTGGATTCAAGGTGTAGAATAGGAATAAGAGACCAATTGTCTTTGTGAATTGAAACTTTGTCCAGGGTACTACAAGAACTGTCAGTGCACAGAGTTGCTCACAGCAATAAGAAGAAGTGAAGAAATGCAAGAATCATAGAGTCATAGAGTTGTTCAGCACAAAAGCAGACTCTTCAGTCCAATTCGTCCATGCTGACCGGATACCTTAAATTAATCCAGACCATTTGCCAGCACTTGGCCTATATCCCTCTAAACCATTGCTATTCATATATTCAACCAGATGCCTTCAAAATGTTAGAAGTCACACAACACTAGGTTATAGTCCAACAAGTTTTTGGAGCGCTGCACCTTCATCAAGTCAAAAGTGGGATTTGCTCCTGATGAAGGAGCAAGGCTTTGAAAGCTTGTGATTTCAAATAGCCTGGACTACAACCTGCTGTTGTGTGACTTTTGACTCTGTCCACTCCAGTCCAACATTGGCATCTCCACATCATGGCCTTTTACCATTAATGTAATGGTAATGTAATTGTACCAGCCTCCACCATTTCCTCTGGCAGCTCATTCCATACACACCACCCTCTGCGTGAAAAAGTTGCCCCTTAGGCCTCTTTTTATATCTTTCCCCCTCATCTTAAACCTATGCACTCTTGTTTTGGACCCCCCTACCCAGGGGAAAAAGACCTTGTCTATTTACCCCATCCATGCCCCGCATGATTTTATAAACCTCTATAAGGTCCCCTGTCAGCCTCTGACACTCCATAAAAATAGCCCCAACCTATTCAGCCTCTTCCTATAGCTCAAACCCTCCCACCCTGGCAGCATCCTTGTAAATCTATCCATCGCCCCATCAAGTTTAACAATTCTTTCCTATAGCAGGGAGCCCAGAAATGAACTCCGTATTCCATAAGTGGCCTAATCAATGTCCTGTACAGCCACAACATGACCTCCCAACTCCTATAGGGGTTAGACTTTAGAAGTGAACTGAGCAAAATGCTTACGTGCCGATACGCTAGAACAGTTTTCCTAGACCCTTTCTCACTGGGAGAGTATCTCCTCAATTAGTTAATTAGTTCAACGTTGTTAGGGAGGTAGTTTCAGGATTTTGATCCAGCGACAGTGAAGAAACAGTCTATTATAGTTCCAGGTCAGGATGGAGTGTGAATTATGTAGAATTAACAGAAAGAGAGAAGCCGTTTGGCCCAACCTACCACTCCAGTGTTTGTTTCATAGATCCTATCTGATTATAGAATCATACAGTACAGAAGGGGCACTTCTGCCCATCAAGTCTGTACCATCAAAAATGTGCTACTATCTGCCCTAACCTTATTGTCTTGAATGTTATGACACTGTAAGCAGTCATCCAAGTACTTTTTTTAAAGGTTATGAGGTATCCTGCCTTAATGACCATCCCATGCAGTGCATTCCAGATCCCAATGACCCGCTGGGTAAAAAAAGATTTTCTTCAAATCCTAAACCTCCTGCCTTTCACTTTAAAATTTATGCCCCCTTGTTACTGGCCCTTCAACCAAGGAGAGCAGTTGCTTTCTATTCACTCTGTCTGTTCCCTTTTACAATCTCTCACACCTCAATCAGGTCCTCCCTCAACCTTACCTGCTCTAAAGGAAACAACTTGAGCTTATCCAGCCTCCCTTCATAGCTAAATTGCTCCACTCAACATCCCGGTGAGAAAAAAAAATGAAATAACTGCGGATGCTGGAAATCAGAAACAAAAACAAGTTGCTGGAAAAGCTCAGCAGGTCTGGCAGCATCAGTGGAGCATTTCTGAGAAAGGGTCTTCTGGATCTGAAAGATCAACCCTGATTTCTCTCCACAGATGCTACCAGACCTGTTGAGCTTTTTTGGGAAATTTCTGGTGTTATAACATTCTGTTAAGCCTCCTCTGCACCCCCTCCATTATAATCACATCCTTCCTATAGTGCGGAGACCAGGACTGCACACAGCATTCCAGCTGTGGTGTAACCAAAGTTCTGTACAGCCTACCTTGCAATGTATACTAATGAGGAAATTTTGTAGATGACACACACATAGGTGGGAAAGTTCTGTACGGTTCCAACATGATCAATTTTCTCATTAATCTATGCCACGACTGATAAAGGCAAGCATCTTGTATGCCTTCTTAACCACCCAATTAACCTGTCCTACCACCTCCAGGAATCTGTCGACAAGCATTCTAATATCCCGGTGTTCCACTAAGCTTCCAGTGTCCTGCCATTCGTTGAGTACTCCCTTGTCGTCTTCCTTCTTCCAGAGTGAACTACCTTACATTTATCAGGGTTAAACTCCATCTGCCACTGAACTGCCCAATCTGTTTCTATTCTGCTGTGACCTAACAGCTTCCTCCTCACTATCAACGACACAACCAAGCTTTGTGTCATCCACAAAATGTGAGCTTTCTCTCACCTCCTTTATCTCCCTCTATCAACATATTCTTCTGTTACTTTCTCCTTCAAATGTTCAACCAAATTCCTTCTAAATATATCTGTGCTATTAGATGTGATTTTCAAACAACGTACTTTACCTGATGTTACGATACTGATGTTCTCCTGCTAACATTAAAAAAAAACTAGATGTGGATAATGTGGTATTGAAAAATCCAACAGACAGCTGGCTATTAACAGGCACATCAGTGCCTGGACTTACATTCAGTTACCTGGTTAGATCAGAACTGTATGCTTTCAGTAGTGTTGCTGCTTCAAGTGCTTTCCCAGAGTTGGGAAACTGGATAGATCACCTGGCATCGACCTAGGCACCGGAAAAGATAATGGTGCAAACAGCTCTGTCGACCCTGCAAAGTCCTCCTCACTGCCAACACCCTGTACAACCTCAACGTAACATCTCAACTCCTATACTCAAAGGACTGAGCAATGAAGGCAAGCATGCCAAACACCACCTTAACCGTCATATCTATATGTGATGCAAACTTCAAAGAATTATGTACCTGAACCCCGAGGTATCTCAGTTCTACAAAATTAACCAAGGCACACTTTTAATTGAATAAGTCTTGCCTTTGTTTAACCAAAATGCAATATCTCGCATTTTTCAAAATTAAACTCCATCTCCCGCTCCAGCCCATTGACCCAAGTGATCAAGATCACTTTGTAATCCTAGATAACTTTCTTCATTGTCCACTATATCACCAATCTTGGCGTCATCCACAAACTTACTAACCATGCTTTCTGTATTCTCATCTAAATCACTTGTGTAATTTTAGAGACTCCTTTGTGTTCAGTTTCCTCAAGAGCCTCAGTCCTCCTCGATCGTTAACATTCATCAATTTATGCAGACGACACCAGGACTATATTCTTTTTGTCACCAGTTTCTCCAGTACCTTTCTGTAGGATGGAGACCTGAACTGAGAAGATCCTGCTGATTTGAAACTTTGAAAGCCCGCACGATAAGCTGGTGTGGGGGCTGGGTGAATAGGTTATCTCAGTTGGCTGAATAGCTAGTTTGCAATGCAGAGTGATGCCAACAGCATGGGTTCAATTCAGCTGAAGATCCCTCTCCCTTCACCTGAGGCATGGTGACCCTCAGATTAAACCACCACTGTCTCTCTCTAATAACCTATTGTCTGCTAACACTATAGTGACTTAACTTTTTACTTTACTGGATGAAATGCATTAGGATGGAAATGTATCTATTCAGCCTTGTGGTCTTCTTTTTTACCTGGAGAATCAGAATTTTTAAGTTGTATAGAGCCTGTCAGAAGTAGGACGTGTGAGACTTTCCACTTCTGTGTTCTGTCCAAGGAACAGGATGTATCGAATTGGGATTGATGTTTAAACATGAAGAAACAGGCCTGAAAATACCAAATATTGTCGCTATGTGACTGAGTTAATTCCTTCATCCTTTTAGGAGTAGGTGATGGCCTAGCAGTATTATTGCTGGACTATGAATTCAGAGACCCAGTAATATTCTGGGGTACCTGGGTTCAAATCCCACCAAGGAATATAGTGGAATTTGAACTTAAGAATAATCTGGACAAAAAAATGTCTAAGGGTGACCATGCAACCATTACTGAATATCAAGTAAAATCCCACCTGGTTCACTAATGTCCTTCCGAGAGGGATATCTGCCATCCTTACCTGGTGTTTCTCCATGTGACACCAGATCCACAACAATGCTTAACTGCCTTGTGGGCAATTAGGGATGGGGAATAAATGCTGGCCAGGCCAGTGACACCCTCATACCATGAGTGAATAATAAAAAAAAGTTCGAACCAATCTGTTCAGAGATTTAATGACATAGGACTGGAGCAGGTGGGATTTGAACCCATGGACCCTTATCCTAATCATCCTTCTCAGCAGCATGCTGCAACATAGTCCCAAACAGTGGAGACTGAATCTAGGCCTTCTGTCTCAACATTCTGTTTCAGTCTAATCTGAACTGCCCCCTTCATAAAGACCATACACTTTCCACTTCTATAATCTCTGGCCCTAACTTAACCCTTCTATTGCTAAGACTCTCGTCTGTGTGTTGGAAACCTGTGCTTCACTGTACCAATGCTCTGCCTCCCTACTCATCTCGTAACCATCAGCTGGTCAAAACCCTGATGCCCATACATTAACTAGAATACCATTCTCACTCGCACTCTGTCATGACTACACTATGTTCCTCTGATATTTTCCCATAAGAAGTAGGCTATTCAGCCCATCTTCCCATTCAGTGAGATCATGGCTGATCTGATAATCCCCAACTCCACTTTCTTGCCTTTTCCCCCTCTCCATTGATGGTCTTGCCTTCAGCATCCATATCTGACATTCCCTTCTCTAACGTTCTCTCTTTTGTGATAACAGCATGGAGCTATAGGAACGCAGTAGGCCAGGCAGCATCGGAGGAGCAGCAAAGTTGACATTTCGGGTTGGGATCCTTCTTCAGACCCGTTTTCTGAAGAAGGAAAGGACCCGAAGTGTCAACTTTCCTGCTCCTCTGGTGCTGCCTGGCCTGCTGTGTTCCTCCAGCTCCACACTGTGTTATCTCTGACTCCAGCATTGGCAGTTCTTGCTATCTCTTTCTTTCTCTTGTGTTTGGCTTTTAGGAAGGTCTTAAAACAAATTTCCTGGACCAAACCTTTGATCACCCTTCCTATTATCTCCTTCCTTGGTTTGGTCTCTAATTCTCTGACTACAGCTCTGAGAGACTTATTGGAACAGATTTTAGTGTTAAAAATGCCGCATAAACACAAGGTGTTGATTTTGTAATGGTTTACTTGCGGTCGATATTAGTTGACAGAAGTTTAATTTATCTTACTAATGCCATGATCAGTAATTTTAAGGGCAATTTATTCGGCTGGAAACTGGTTTTCCTTTAAATGTCTCACTGGCAGGTTCGTAATTAACAAGGAGGTTACTGTTGCCTGCAGCTCACTGTTCTGTTCTGGACACCACAGCTCAGTCATTTATCACTAAGCTGGTTTATGTACCCAGAGGTGGAAAAGATAGCTGTTATTTTCAGAGCCATTTGTCGCTACTTTTTTTTTTGTGAAAAGGGGTTGAGTTGCCAGTTTTGAGAGTCCTTGAGAGAGTACTTTAAAAAAGAAATTAAAGAAGAGCCTCACGAGTGAAGGGGAATTACTTTAATCATCTCTCATTCCTCATTTTAACAAAGACAGCTGTGTGCAGCGGTTAAAGGCGTAACATATTTTGAATGAAGGGACTTGCGTTTCTGTGGCAGATTACACAGCATGTGGGTACGCACCAGAATATACCATTAAACAAAAGCACTTGTCACTCACACTGAATGTGGAGAAATGAGATTGCTGATTGTGGGATTTTGCTGTGTCAGATTTTTTTAATGACTTGCCAATCAGATAATTTTGTTGTTTCGGCCTGCTCCAGGGAGGCTTAGTGCAAGCTGGAAGTGCATCTTCTCATTTTCCACCTTTGGATTCAGTGTACAGTTCAATAACTTCAGGGCCTGATCACCTCCTTCCATGTCCTTTTACCCACCCAACACCTCAGGCCCTGTGTTGACATGGGCTGATTGCAGCCTGGCTAACCCATTTTCACTTACTCATTGTCCCCACTATCAGCTTCTCTCTGTCCCTGGATTACCAGCATATATCCCTTTTGTCTGCCCAACTGCCTTTCCCTCTCTAAGCTCCATCTCTGCCTATCTACTAACACCACTTTACCCCCACCAGAACCCCCATCATCAGCATATATATAGCTTTTTCCTTACTACTATCACTTCTGAAGGAGGGTCACTGGACTCGAAATGTTAACTCTGTTTTCTCGCCGTAGAATTTCTCCACACCACACCAATTTGTGTTTTTGCTTCAGATATTGTTGCTATGCTGGTTGAGCAATGAAAATAGGCCTCAACGCGTGGTGCAAATCTTTTTGCTCCTCTTTGAATTATGGTATGCGATCTTGTGGATGGCCTGAAGGTCAGGACCTTGGTTAATGTTCCCTCTGATTAAACCCATATCTTTGATATAGTGCACCCCCTGCACTGCCCTGATGAAGGACCCATGACCTTCTACAAAGTAAAACCTCCTGCAATGGAGAACTGCCTGTCTCAACATCATAGAGTCATAGAGATGTACAGCATGGAAACAGGCCCTTTGGTCCAACTTGTCCATGTCAAACAAATACCCTAAATTAATCTAACCCCATCTGCCAGCGTGTGACCTATATCCCTCTAAAACCTTCCTATTCATGTACCCCTCCAGATGCCTTTTAAATGTTGTAATTGTACCAGCCTCCGTCATCTCCTGTGGCAGTTTCCAAGGATTATTAAACAGATTTTATTCACGTCAGAGTCCTGTGCAATTTGTGAGGTGTTGGAGGTCAGTTGAATTGGGAAGCCAGGCTTTTGTCCAGTTGCACAGAACATTAGGAAGGTACTCACACAGTAATTAATGAATTGAAAGACCAATTTCAGGCAATGGATGTCAGCTATTCTCCTGTGAAGAGACTGGATCTCTGACACATTACTGAATACAAATAGTCTGATAGCCACTGAAAATGTATCATTGGATTCATTGGAAAATATATAAAGTTTATTGCATTACATCAAGGACAGACTTCCAGCTGGACTAATTCTATTTATATATCTCCATCCTTTTTCATTGATTTAAGAGGTTTTAGCCAATCACTAAATTAGCTCTATTCAACAAGTAAACCAGCTGGACAACAGCAGAGATAGTGTTGACGTTCCCTTTTGATTATTTCATTTGCCTGCTCTGCTTTTTCTCTCTTTCTTTGCCACTCCCCCAGGAAAAAAAAGAAGTGCTTCGAAGATTATGATCAACAAACCCTTTCCATTAAGTCCCTGTTCCACTGAATGTGACAGTGAGGCAGTGCAATCTGAAAACCTGTGCAATACATGATCTGAAGGCCCACCACCCTCCCAGCCTGGTTTGCTGCTGAGGTGAAAGTATTGATTATGGGGCTGGGGATATTTGGCAATGTTCTCACTGACCAGACTGCCAAGGACATTTGCTGCCTTTGTTCCGAATAAAATTGCTGTGGGAACAAGTCTGTGGTTAAATAGGAAGTTCAAAGGGAGTAGAATGCTCTTTTATTTTAAGCCCAGTATAAAGCTAGCCAAAGTAAAGCATTGAGTATAGTGGTCAGAGATAACACAGTGTAGAGCTGAAGGAACACAGCAGGCCAGGCAGCATCAGAGGAGCAGGAAAGTTGACGTTTCGGGTCGGGACCCTTCTTCAGAAATGATGCCACCTGTGGTGCTGGAGTGGGACAGAGGACGTTGGAAGCACTGTCTTCAGCTAGACTGATGAACTGTTTATAAATTGAGTTATAGTGATGGACGGCACAGACACAGCCTATTCGGTGTAACTTGTCCATTCCGACCAGATATCCTAAATTAAGCTAGTCCCATTTGCCAGCATTTGGCCCGTATCCCTCTAAACCCTTCCTATTCATGTACCCATGCCTTTTAAATGCTGTAATTGTACCAGCCTCATGGTATCAGGATATTGTACAGCCAACCCATTTTCACCCCTTTATGGTCCCCATTATAAGCTTTTCTTTCTCCCTGGCTCACCATCATCCATCCCTTTTGTCTCCCTAACAGTCATTCCTTCTCTCTGGGCTCCATCTCTGCCTATCTGCTCACTCGCCCTATCCCTTCCACAAAACCCTACCTTCAGCATATGTGGCTCCTTTTCCTGTGTACTATTAGCTCTGAAGAAGGACTCAAAATGTTAACTCTGCTTTCTCTCCACAGATGCTACCAGACCTGCTGAATTTCTCCAGCTTTCTGTTTTTGTGTCAGGGTGTCATTCCGTTTTATCAAGCTTCCTGACTTAAGCTGGTAACACCACTGTTTGTGTTCAACTTGTCCAATGCATGGCCATTTGCACCTCAGCTCTGGCAGAAACCTATCTGCCCAATCCAGTACTAGATAAGACTATATGTTGCAACGATATCACATTTTATGAATAAATCTGAGTTCTTGCTTGTATACACTGAAGACTCGACTTTCTTTGATCATGGGGTTGATATGGCTAGGGGGAGGCCGGTCAGCCCATCATACCTGTAGTGGTTACCTTACTTAGCACCAGTTCCCTGCGCACCATTTCTACCCAAGTGATTAGCCATTGAATGCCACCTCCACATTTCCATCTGCCCAGTCTTTGATACATGGTCACACACACACGCAAGCTTTTCAACAAATCTTCCTGTGCTTCTACCTTCAGGATAGATAATGTGGGTACCACATTATTGGAAAAATGTGAGTGCATTGGACGGAGTGCAGAAAGGTTGACAAGAATGGCTCCAGGAATGAGAGCCTTCAGTTACATGGATAGATTGAAGAAGATTAAAGTTTATAGAAGTGTATAAAATATTGAGGGGTATAGATGGAGTTAATAGTAGTTGTCTTTACCCTGGGATGGGGGATTTCAAGATGAGGGGATACCTTTATAAGGTGAGAGGAGAGAGATTTTAAAAAAGTCAGGGGCAAATTTTTTACACCGAGAGTGGTTCGTGTGTGGAATGACCTTTTTCTGAGGAAGTGGTGGATGTGGGTACAGTTACAACATTTGAAAGGCATTTAGATAAGTAAATGAATAGGAAAGGATTGGAGAATGTGGGCCAGGAGTAGGCAGAAGGGACTAGTTTAGTTTGAGATTGTGTTTGGCATGGACTAGTTGGACTGAAGGGTCTGTTCCCGTGCTGTATGACTCTAAGATGAGACTGCCTCCTTGGAGAGAAGGCTGAGAGTAGATTTGATAGATCCATGAGTTGGCTGGATCGAGTAGATAGGGACAAACTGTTCCCACTAGTAAAAGAGAAAAGAATGAGAGGACATAGATTTGAAAGTGCAAACAAAGCAAGGGTGATGTGAGAAAAAGCTTTTCACACAGTAAGTAGTTAGGGTCTGGAATGTGAGCGAACAAGGTGTAGAGCTGGATGAACACAGCGGGCCACGCAGCATCAGAGGAGCAGGAAAACTGACGTTTCGGGTCTGGACCCTTCTTCAGAAGAAGGCAGCATCGGCAATTCCTACAATCTCTGATGAGTTTAACTTGCCTGCTCCTCTGATGCTGCCTGGCCTGCTGTGTTCCTCCAG
>NC_063367.1:7370909-7506752 GCF_021869965.1 Rhincodon typus | reverse complement strand
CTGGAGGAACACAGCAGGCCAGGCAGCATCAGAGGAGCAGGCAAGTTAAACTCATCAGAGATTGTAGGAATTGCCGATGCTGCCTTCTTCTGAAGAAGGGTCCAGACCCGAAACGTCAGTTTTCCTGCTCCTCTGATGCTGCGTGGCCCGCTGTGTTCATCCAGCTCTACACCTTGTTATCTCAGATTCTCCAGCATCGGCAGTTCTTACTATCTCAGGGTGGAATGTGCTGCCTGGAAATGTGGTGGAGGGAGGTTTAACTGAGGCATTCAAGAGGGCATTGGGTGATTATTTGGCTGGAAATGGTGTGCAGGGGAATAGGGAAAAGGCAGCAGTTTGGCACTAGAGAATAAAGCCTTTGCAGGTATAATGGGCTGAATAACCATCTTCTGCACTGTCACAGTTCTTTGATTAAAGAGAGTCAAGTTGTTAGTGTATACAAGCAAAAGTCATAAAAGTATTCATAAATGTGATATCATTGCAACATCAAGTCTTGTTTGGGACATACTGGCAAAGCAATGACTATGCCAGTTCCCCTTGAGAAAGGATGTGATCAGAGGCTGTATTGCTGCAATGTACTAATGATGGAGCTCTCTCCGTGCTGTTAGGTAGGGGCTATTGGCCGAATGGCAGTGAATTTCCAAGGCACCTGTATTAGTTTAGTGGTGCTATAAAAATGAAAAATGCTGCTACCAATGACTCGGGTGAAATGATATTTCTATAAGATAAAGAAGTACAGACATTTCAGAGCATCCAATTAAGGATATTTCCTTATCTTGTTCCATCACATATCTCACTGATATTTGTAAAATGCTGAAATCTAATAGGTAAAGTGTGCATGATACCAGCATTAAACATTAAAGTTTAAATGTTGTTCAGACAGAGTCCAAGCACATCCTTTATCATCAGAGTTTTATTTCAACTTACACACCACAAAACTCCAATACACTGATTATTTGTTCCTCATATGTATTAGATCTAATTTTCACCGATTTTCTTTTTATATTTTGTAACCAACTCATCCTCTGATGGTATTAGACTCCTATGGAGCAGGTAGAACTTGAACGAGATCTCCTGGTACAGAGATAGGGGCACTATCGCTGCACCACAAGACTCTGTCAAAAATGCACATTTTGTAAAAACACAATCCACAGCTCACCATGTTTGGCAGGATTTGAGCATGGGTCACCAGAACACTACCAGGGTCTCTCGATTAATAGCCTAGTGATAATATCACTGGGCCATTACTTCCCTCTCATACAGTTGTCTCTTACTTAACATAAAACCATCATCCGATGTCCCAATTCCATTTGGTCTCACACTCCTTACGGACCTTACTCAATGATAAAGACCATTCAAGGGACTTGCTGTGTGTATTCATAAACACAGAAGATAATCCAATGATCTTCAGGCTGGTTAGCATCCCAAATATAAATGAAGATGGAAAATATTGAAGAAAAGAGATTAAGGATGGGGCAGAATACGTAGAAAAACACAGCAATAAAGAGTGAAGGTGGTCCCACACACTGACTTTCAAACAGACTGAAAGACTACCTTGCACTCTTTTAGTCAGATTATTTCCAGATATTCTCACTTTTAATTGACACTACAATCAGAAAGCCTCCGAGTGGGCTTGCAAATCCATTTGGAAAGAATAAGTTTATAATTTTGTGTTGCACAACCCAATGCAGAGACCTACAAACTGTGCAACAGACATCAACATGCTCTGAAAGCCTTTTACAGATCTGTCCCAGGCTCAAATTTGCAGGCTTCTGTCACTGAATTATCCTAATAGCAGAGTCATAGAGATATACAGCATGGAAGCAGACCGTTTGGTCCAACTTGTCCACAATGACCAGATATCCTAACTTAATCTAATTGCATTTGACCCATGTCCCTCTTAAACCCTTCCTATTCATATACCTATCCAGATGCCTTTTAAATGTTGTAATTGTACCAGCCTCCACCACTTCCTCTAGAGGCTCTTTCCATGCTCACACCACCCTCTGTGTGAAAAAGTTGCCCCTTACGTCCCTTTATCCCCTCTCACCTTAAATCTATGCCCTCTAGTTTTAGACTTCCCCACCCTGGGGAAATGATCTTGCCTACTTGCCGTATCCTTGCATAACATTTTTGCCTGTATTCCTTTGTCTTATGGAAATATCATTTTAAGTAAGCTATTGATAACAGCAATTTTCATTTGCATAGCATTGTTAGACAAGTAGGAATGATTTGGGAATTCACTGTCACTTGGTCAATAGCTTGTACCTAACACTGTTAAGAGAGCTCCATCATTAATACATCGCAGCAATACAGCAGCTGATCACATGCTTTCTCAAGGGGAGCTGACATAGTCAGTGCTTTCCCAGCATGACCCAAATACAATGTTATATAGTGCAATAATAGCACATTTATGAATAATTTTTCTGAATAAATCTGACTTGTTATCTAAAGAGACCAGGGCTGACTGTGTTGAGTATCAGTGTGAGAGCTGGATCCAAGCTCAGGTTGATTTTGAGGATCTGTAAGAGGACACCAAATGGATAGCTATCAGTCATCTGATGAGTACTTGTGCCAAAGGCACTTGGCACAGCTACTGCCTTTACTATGAAGCACAGTTCAGTTCTTGATGACTCCCATTCTTCGTGTTAATGAAGCAGTCCGGGCAGGAATACATCCTTTTCTAGCAAGAAATTTGGACAATGTGATAGGAGCCCAAAGTTTACAATACTTGTCAGTGTGTGCTTCGTGAAAATTGATGGGACCCACAGGCAGCGGTGCTAATTTTAGCAAAAAAAAATCACCTAAGTGATTTTGTTCATTTACTGCTTTCCCCAGTTGCTTCCATCCATGTAGCATAAAGATATCTCCATTTGAATTGAACATGAGTATATTTTGTGAATACCTTGAGTATGAAAGGACTGTGTAAGGAATAGTTTTTATTACGAAAAGGAAATGGTGAGATTAACAATCGTGAGGAGTTTACTGGCAGAACTGGATTGCTTAAAAGCCATTTCATACCACTTAGCTTTTTGTTTCCTTTTAAAGATTATTCCAGGATAATCTACCAGGGAATTGTAATATCATCCCAGAATTAAATAGATAGAAAGAAAGACAGCAATGCTTTCCATAGTAATTTTAAACACAGAAAAAAAATGATTGTAAGTTTGAATTGGAGGCTGGTATAATGTGTGGAGAGCAATCATGATCTGTACCTTCCCATTCCTGAGGATAAGCTATCCTATACTTTGCCAGTCAGTGCTAACCCTTGGCTTTTGATTATGGTAGAACTACAGGTCCATCTTTTTGATAGTTAGTTAGCATTTTACATCTTGCCAAACATACTGTATGGACCAAACTTTTAGGCTTGTGATACCAGCCTGCTGTGCAGAAAGGGAATAATTAAATACTTCAGCATTCATTGAGTTATACAGCACAGAAACAGACCCTTTGGTCCAACTCGTCCACAACGACCAGATATCTTAACCTGATGTAGTCCCATTCGCCAGCATTTGGCCCATATCCCTCTAACCCCTTCCCAATTCATGGATCCATCCAGATGCCTTTTAAATGTTGTAATTGTACCAGCGTCCACCCCTTCCTCTGGCAGCTCATTCCATACACGCACCACCCTCTGTGTGAAAAAGCTGCCCCTTAGGTCCCTTTTAAATCTTTCCCCTCTCATCTTAAACCTATGCCCTCTAGTTTTGGACTCCCTTGCCCTGGGAAAAAGACTTTGGCTATTCACTTCCTGTATTCCTCTCAGGATTTTATAAATCTCTGTAACGTAACCCCTCAGGCTCTCACACTCTAGCGGGGAGAAAAGTTCTATCCTATTCAGCCTCTGCCTACAGCTCAAACCCTCCAACTCCAGCAACATCCTTGTAAATCTTTCAACTTTCACAACATCTTTGCTATAGCAGAGAGACCAGAATTTCCAAAAGTGCTTCAGCGAGTGCTTTTTGCAACAAAATTACTTCCTAGGTACTCCAAGGTTTAAGTACAAAATCCAGGCCGATGCTTTAGTATAATAGTGTGGGAATGCTGAATTCACCTAGGTTTTGTTTTTGGGTTAAGCATTGAACCAAAGCCCTTCTTTTCTCTGAAGTGAATGCAAATGTTCTTGGAAGAAAATTTAAGGAGCGGCAATGGTGTAGAGGTGATGTGACAGGACTAGTATTCCAGAACCCCAGGACAGTGTTCAATGGACATGGGTTTTGATGGTAATGGTAAAATTTGAGTTCATTAAAAACAAAAATTCCTGAATTTGTGCAATCGTTATTGTTAAAAATCCATCTGGTTTCTTAATGAAGGGAATGAAACCTGCCATCTTTACCTGGTCTGGCCTATGTGTGACCCCAGACTTACAATCGTATTTTTGACCTTAAACTGCCCTCTGAGGAATTAGTACTTGCTGTTCATGTTGACCTGGAGCTATTGTGGTGCAGTGGTACTGTCCCTACATCTAGACCAGGAGACCAGAGGTGTATTAGAACATCTCTGAATAGGTTGCTTAGAAAATAAATAAATGTTGATATAGCCATCAGCACCCACCATGTCACAAATGAATTGCCAACTTTGCCCTTTACCTAATAAATGATAAAACGATATAAACCGACGCTACCTTTTGCTGTTTGTGGGATCTTGCTGTGTGAAAATGGCTGCTGGTCTTGCTCACATTGCAACAATAACAACATTTAAACATGTAAACCTTAAATCGTCCTGAGAGCTCCTTCAAGAGAGTTCCATTGGAGGATAGAGGAAGGCAGTAAAGCCAAAAATGATGAGGATTTGAGATGGAGCCACAGAACTTGACATGATCTTGACTGTTTAGAATTGTCAGAAATTGAGTCCTTCACAAATTGAAAGAAATCAGATGTTCATCGCACTTAAAGGTGTAATGGGAACATTATTATGATGATGATCCATAGTTCAAGAGGGAAATGACAAATTATAAAACTTAGGTAAAGTGTGTAAAAGCATTTTTTTTAAACAGAAGTATATAAAATGTACACTGTTTAGTTGAACTCTGTCACATATTAGACCACCCAGACTGAGCATTAGGGGAACTGATTATATTAGTGAAGTGATGTTAACCCTGTTTAGACACCATGTGGAGGACTGAGAGCAGTTCTGGGCACCTCATCTTAGGAAGGATATGTTATCCTTGGAAGGAGTACAACAAGAATGATAGCTGGACAAAGAGATTATATAAATTAGACCTGTTTTCTCAGAATTTAGAAGGTTAAAGAGGATCTGATCAAAACCTTCAAGATATTAACAGCCCTTCAGCCCTCTAAGCCTGCGCTGCCCTTCCGTACTAAAACTGTCTTCACTTACAGAATCCATATCCCTCTATTCCCTTCCTATCCATGTATTCATCCAGGTGCTTTTTGAGTGCTGCTATTGTGTCTGTTTCCAACACCTCCCTTTGTGTGAAAACTTGCCTCACACATCTCTTTTAAACTCCACTCCCCACCCCTACCCACCGCCATGCACCTTGAACCTGTGTCCCCCAGTAATTGACCTCTCCATCCTGGGTCTTTCCACTCTATCCATGCCATTCACTATCCTATAAACTTCTTTCAGATCGCCTCTCAACCTCCTGTGTTCCAGTGAAAACAAATCCAGTCTATCCAACCTTTCTTCATAGTTAAAATCCCCCATACAAGGCAATATCCTGGTAAATATTTTCTGTACCATGTCCAAAGCATACACATCCTCCTGGTAGTGTGTTGACCAGAACTGTATTCCAATATTCCAAGTGTGGCCTAACCAAAGTTCTATAAAGCTGCAGCATGACTTGTCTGTCCTTATACTCAGTGCCCTTTCCAATGAAGGTAAGCATGCCATAGGCCTTTTTCACTATCTTATCTACTTGCTGTGCCACCTTCAGTGATCTATGGACCTGCACACCCAGATCCCTCTGCATATCAATACTCGTAAGGGTTCTGCCATTCACTGTATAATTTGCACCTGTACCTGACCTTCCAAAATACATCACCTCACATTTGTCTGGATTAACCTCCATCTGCCATTTTTCTGCCCATGCCTTCAACTGATCTATATCCTGCTGTATTCTCTTAACAATCCTCCCCACTATCCGCAACTCCACCGATCTTTATATTGTCTGCAAACTTACTAATTAGACCAGCTACATTTTCCCCCAATGTGTTCTGAGTTCTGATTAAGGGTCAATGGACCCGAAACGTTAACTCTGATTTTTTTCTTCACAGATGCTGCCAGACCTGCTGAGCTTTTCCAGCAACTTCTGCCTTTGTTCCACATTTTCCTCCAAATCATTTATGCACATCACAAACAGAGCAGATGTCCCAGCAGTGATCCCTGTAGAACACCACTAGTCCTCCATTCCAAAAAGCATCCTTCCACTGCTACCATCTGTCTCCTATGACTAAGCCAGTTCTGTATCCAGCTTGCCAGCTCACCCCTGATGCCATTTGACTTCGCCTTTTCTACCAGTCTGCCAGAACAACTGCTTTTCCCTCATCAATCATCTTCGTCACCTCCTCGAAAAACTCGATCAAGATAGTGAGGCATGACTTCCCCTGCAGAAAATCATGCTGTCTATGGTTAATAAATCCATTTGCATCTAAATAAGTATAGATCTTATCCCTGAGAATCTTTTCCAGTAATTTCCCTACCACTGACGTGAGACTCACAGGCCTGCAATTTCCAGGATTATCCCTGCCACCCTTCTTGAAATAGTGGGACAACATTAGTTATCCCCCAGTACTCTGGGACCTTACCTGTGGCCAAAGAGGGTACAAAGATATCTGTCAGTGCTCCAGCAATTTGTTCTTTTGCCTACCTCAATATTCTAGCTTTGATGCCATCAGGATCCGGGGACTTATCTACCTTAATACTTTTTAAGATGTACAACACCTCTTCCTTTTTAATAGCAACTTGGCTTAGAAACTTGACATTCCCATCCCTGAGATCTTCCATCACGAATTCTTTCTCTTTGGTGAATACCGACACAAAGTATTCATTTAGGACTTCACCTACCTCTTCTGGCTCCACACATGGATTCCTTCCTTTGTCCTTGAGTGGGCCAACCCTTTCCCTGGCTACCGTTTTACTTTTTATATATGTATAAAACGTTTTGGGATTCTCCTTTAATCCTGTTTGCTAATGATTTTTCATGGTCCCTTTTAGCCCTTCAAATTCCTTGTTTGAGCTCTTTCCTATTTTGCTTATATACTTCATCTGTTCCTATCCTCCCAGACCTTACGTATGCTTCCTTTTTCTTTCTGACCAAGGCAATAACATCCCTGGTCATCCAACATTCACGACACTTGCCATACCCATCCTTCATTCTGGTAGGAACGTGCTGCTCCTGAACTTTTATCAAATGCCATTTGAAATACTCCCACATGTCCGATGTAGCTTTGTTCTCAAACAGCCACCTCCAGTCAAAATTCTCCAGTTCCCACCTAATATTGTCATAGTTCGCCTTTCCCCAATTTAACACCTTCACCCCAGGACTGCAGTTATCCCTTGAAGAAGTGGAAGGTATTTTTCCCTCTCTCGATTACAGCCAAAAGCTGGGGGGTTCTCTTCCTGGGCTGCTGGATTGCATGTGAGACGAAATCTGATTTCTGAATTTGCCTTTTTGCCAAGGGGTGTGCTTATGGGCTGTTACTATATATTGGAATAGACAATTAGTAATAGTTGCTGTGTCTATTATTCTGTTAAGTTTTCCAACAGAGTTGTTACTCTATGTTCTTCTTTCTTTTATTGTATTTTAAATATACTGTTTGAAAAATTGCGTAAAATTACCAATTGAATTGCATCTGGAACACAGCACTTTGCCTTTAAAATAAGAAAAGATTAGGGTCTACGATACCTTCTTAAAATATTATGAGGGGTTTATTCTGGTCCATGGCAGTACATTTTTACTAAGCAAAGGTGTTCAGGGATATGGAGCAAAGGGAGGTATATAGAGTTAGGCCATATGATCAGCTATGATCCCATTGAACAGCAGAGCATCCTCGAGGGACTGAATGGCCTACTTCTGTCCCTATGTTCCTAACCCATGGGTTTTATTCTGGAAGTCTTTTGAAGAAATTCATCTTCTCTGCTTCACTGGACAAGAGACAAGGGCAAGGAGATTATGGCAGAGCTTGAAGTTAATGTTAGTTAGGCCGCTGCTGGAGTACTGTGTACAGTTCTCGTTGCCCCGCTATAGGACGAATGTGATTGCCCTAGAGATGGTGGAAAGGAGATTCTCCAGGAAGCACCGCTGGGCAGAACTGATTCAACTATGAAGAGAAACTAAATAGACTGGGTTGTTTTCGTTAGAGGAGGGAAGGCTGGGGTGGGGGGCACCTCTTTGTGGTGTATAAAGATGTGAGGGGCATATGTAGAGAAGATAGAGAGAAACATTTCCCTGTAGAAGGCAAGTCAATAGCCAGTGTTCTAAGGCAAGGAGCAGGAGCTTTGGAGGGGATTTGAGGAAATGCGTTCTCACCCAGAGGATTGTACATATCTGGAACTCACTGCCTGAAGGAGAAGTAGAGAAGTAGGAACCCTCAAGATATTTAAGAAGTACTTAGACGATGGCTTTAAATGCCATAGCATACACAGCTACAGGCCAAGTGCTGGGAAATGGGATTAGAATAGACAGATGCTTGATGACCTGTACAGGTACAGTGGGCCGAATGGCCTTTTTCTGTGCTGTGAAAACTTTCTGACTCTATCTCTCTCTCTCTTCCTATGAATCTGAAGTAAAGAAATCGCATGTAAATGTACAGTAATTAATTCCAAACTCAGCTGAACATTGAGGGTTCCAAGTTTTATTGCAGTCATGTATTACATATCAAATAATCAATAAGTCGGTTAACAGAACACAAGAGATGTTTGTCCCATATAAATGATCACACAAGTAGGTAATAACAGATGATATGGGATGGGAGAATTCAGAGATGCAATTAGCAAGTACCTTTATGGACTGTAACAAATGGCGAGAGCCTTTACAACTAGCAATCTGTAGTGAACTGCAGCAATTTTTATTCCTTCGTGGCATATCGGCATTGTAGGCTGGGCTGGCATTTCTTGCCCATCCCTAACTTTCCCTGAGAAGGTGGTGATGAGCTGCCTTCTTGAACCACTGCAGTCTGTGTGCTACAAGCAGACCCACAGTGCTGTTATAGAAGGAGGACCGGGATCTTTGATCCAGCGACAGTGAAGGAATCGCAGTATATTTCTAAGTCAGGGTGTTGAGTGACTGTATGACGGTAGAGTTGAACAGCATGGAAACAGACCGTTCAGTCCAACCGTTCCATGCTGACCATAATCCCAAACCAAACTAATCCCACCTTCCTGACCTTGGCCCATATCCCTTCAAACATTTCCTATTCATGGCAGCATCTGTGGAGGAGAAAACAGAGTTAGCATTTCAGGTCCGGTGACCCTTCCTTAGAACTGTTGGGCCTTGATGCCTGAAAGGAAAAGAAAAGGTTTCTTGTTAGCATGATGAATGAGCTGGAGGATGAAGTGGAACTGCGGAGTGGTGCAGCCCTGAGCCAGCATGTTGTGATGCTGTTGGAGAGAAAGGTGGAGAGTGTGCATGTGGCGCCGCATGGCACTGAGTATGGATCTCAGGATGCGGTGAGAGCAGCTGTCTGTGGAACGTTGAACATCACGGAGATATCTGTGATCCTGGGACGATTCAAAACATGAGGGATGAAACTTCAGTTGGAATCCACGTGGGGTGAGCTTGAGCTGGAGGCAGTCACTGAGGAATGTGATAGGGCCGTGGACACGAATTTCAGCAAATACCCGGTCAAACACCAGGAATAACAGTGAAATTAATGTCGGTGGGCAAGAAGAGAGATTGGAACAGGAATCCCGTTGGAGAGAGGAGCAGAACTTCTTCAAGGTGGGCATGCCTGGAAGAGATGTGGCAGTGAGTTAAATACTAAATAAAAACCAAGAGAACTGCGGATGCTGTAAATCAGGAACAAAAACAAAGTTGCCGGAAAAGCTCAGCAGGTCTGGCAGCATCTGTGGAGGAGAAAACAAGGAGGTAACGTTTCGGGTCTGGTGACCCTTCCTCAGAACTCAGTGTAGATGGTACACACTGCTACTACTGAATGTATGGGAATGTGTGTTTGTGGACGTGGTACCAGTCAAGTGGGCTGCTTTGTCCTGAATGCTGTCAAACGTCTTGAGGGTTGTTGGAGCGACACTCATCCAAGAAAAGTGGGGAGTATTCTATCACACTGCTGATTTTTGCCTTATAGATGGTGGACAGGCTTTGGAGAGTCAGAGATGAGTTACTTGCTTCAGGATTCCCATGGTCTGACCTGCTTTTGTAGCCACAGCATTTACATGTTGAGACCAGTTCAGTTCCTGGTCAGTGGTCACACCCAGGATGTTGATAATGGGGGTTTTGATGATGACAATGCGATTAAATGTCAAGGAGCATTGATTAAATTGCCTGTTGTTAGAAATGGTCACCGCCTGGTACTTGGGTGGTACAAATGTTACTTGCCAGTTGTCAGTCCAAGCTTGGATATTGTCCAGATCTTGTTGCAATTTGAGTATCTGAGCAGTTGCAAATGATGCTGAACATTGCACAACCATCAGTGAACATCCTCACTTCTGACATTATGATGGAGGGAAGGTCATTAATGAAGCCGCTGAATATGGTTGGGCCTAGGACACTACCCTGAAAAACGGGGCTTTTGTGGGTAGTGATAGAGTTCCTACCTCTGGACCAGGAAGCCTAGCCAGCTCTGGAGGTGTGTAATAACATTGCTGAACAGGTTGATTTATAAAGTGTGTTTTATTGCAAAATATAATTTATTCACAATAAAAGTCTTTATGTACGTAGTATGAAAACAGTTCTGTACGGGCTTTGCCTATAAAGTAAAAACAAACATTGGAATTTGATCTTTTCTGAAGTTCCAAATCCAGAAACATTTTCTGCTCATGCAGGATGCTATTTACAAACATTAAGGCAACAAGAGGGTCCAATAACTGAACTGACCCCCATTTATCTTCAGCAGGAAGACCTCAGACAGTGATCTTTCCCCCCTGGCAGCAGCTGCTCTAAGCTTTAGTGCGTCCCTCAGCACGTAGCTCTGGACCTTGGAATGTGCCAGTCTGCAACACTCATTCAGGGTCAACTCTTTGCACTGGAAGACCAACAAGTTTTAGGCAGACCAAAGGGCATCTTTCACCAAGCTGATGGTTCTCTAGGCACAGTCAATGTTTGTCTCTGTGTCCATCCCAGGGAACAGACCGTGGAGCATAGAGCCCTGCATCATGGAGCTGCTCGGAGTGAATCTTTACAATAACCACCGCGTCTCTCCAGACACCTTTGTAAAGGCACATCCAGAAGGAAATGTATGGCAGTTCTTACCCCTCTTTAAGGGTAGCATGTAATGGTGCAGAGGGTAAGGGCATACGTGAAGGATGTCACAGATGGTATGAGAGAAAGGTGCTTGTGGCAAGTTCGGGTATTGAGGCATTCCGTCAAATGACTTTGACAATAAGGTTGATTATCAAGTATTTATGGATCAACAGGACTGTATTTGCCATAGTTGGCACACAAGTAGTTCTGTTTTGTGGCTTCACCAACTTGACACCTCATTTTTAAGTATGCCTGGTGCTGCTCCTGGCATGCCCTCCTGCACTGCCCACTGAACCAGGGTTAATCCCCTGGCATGATGGTGTTGATAATGTAAGGGATACATACAGATTGTGCTGGAGTACAATTCTGCTGTTGTCGATGGCCCACAGCGCCTCGTGGATGCCCAGTCTTGAGTTGCTAGATCTATTCAAAGTTTATCCAATTTAACATAGGGATAGTGCCACACAACATGATGGAGGGTATTCTCAATGTGAAGATGGGTCTCTGACTACAGAAGGACTTTGTGGTGGTCACTCATAGATGCAGCTGTGGGGAGGACAAGATTAAGTGTGTTTTCCCTTTAGTTGCAGACCTGCAGATCCAGTCTTTCAGATTAGTCCTTTAAGACATGACTAGCTTGGTCAATAGTGGTGGACATTGGTAACCCCCACCCAGTGTATATTCTGTGCCCTTTCTACCCTCAGTGCTTCCGGGAATTGGGGTAACACTGTGATGGCACGGGGTAATCAGCAGGGGGGAGGGGGGTTTCCTTGTCCGTATTTGACCTGATGCCATCAGACTTCATGAGCTGTTATTGTCCATGTTGAGGACTCCCTCCTGACTGTATACTACTGCGCTGCCTCCTCCAGGATGTCAATGGCATTGTCCTGGACAATGGTGTGTAAGAGATGGGAGTATGACTGTGTCAGGCTGTTGCTTGACTAGACTGTGAGACAGCTCTCCTAATTTAACAGTAGTCCTCAGATGTTACTGAGGAGGACTTGCCTGGTTGGTGCCAGGTGGTTTGTCCAGTTTTCATTCCTTTATTCCTTCCTCATGGTTGCTGTTGTGAGTGACTCGCTAGGCCATTTCAGACCACAGGTTAAGAGTCAACCATGCTGCGGGTTTGGAGTCAATTGTAGGACGAACGGCAAAATGTTGACAGTCTTCTCTTCCTTAAAGAGAACTACCAATGAACAATTTACAACATGATCACCGTTAGCTTTTTCAAAGCCTTAATTTTTTTATTGCATTCAAATTGTACCATCTGCAGTGGTGTGATTTGAACATGGTCTCCCAGAATTTTACCTCGGTGTCTGGATTATGCATCCAGGGCAGATACCACTGTGCCCTCTGCCTCTGTCTTCTGTGGGATTCTGTATCCCGGAGTGTGGGGGATGCTGGGACACTGAATACATTTAAGGAGGAGATGGACATATTTTTAATTAGTAATAGTTTGAAGAGTTATGGGGGGTGGGCAGGAAGTTGAAACCGAGATGAGATCAGCCATGGTCGTATTAAATGGTGGAGTGGGCTTGAGGGGTTGAATGGGCTATTTCTGCTCTGAGTTCTTATGATGGCAGTAGAACACGTATATATTTATGTCAGAAATTTGATCTACTAATCTACCTGTACATCATACCCTTCTAAACTGCTGGAATGCACATTCTGTCTTTATACTTTGTACTATCCAGTGTTCCTGAGATTCTGTGAGCAAATTTTCTGAAGAAGGGTCTAGGCCCGAAATGTCAGCTTTCCTGCTCCTCTGATGCTGCTTGGCCTGCTGTGTTCATCCAGCACTACACCTTGTTATCCCACCCATCCAGTAGCTTGTCTTTGCTTGGCACATGAATGAAACAGGAAACTAACATCCTGACTGCTATAACAGCTATGTGGCTACACCCAGTGGCTAGCTTTGAGACCAGGGCTGCAAAATATTCTGACGCCAACCTTCGACAAAACCAGGAATAATTGGATTTGGAAGAGAGGATGAAGAGGAGGGTGTCACCTCTGGGCATTTCCCTCCCACCATCCACCCGTCAACATTGCAAGAGATCGAGTCTGGGAGGAGCTCGCCAATGATGGTAACAGCAAGTCTGCTCCACTCAAAGAAACCTGTCATAAACATTTCCCAATGGCATGCAATTAAACAAACTTATTTTTGCCCAGCAATCAAAAAAGACTGTGCATAAAAATGTGACATCTCCAGAAGAAACAATTAAAACCTTTGAAATGGAGAAATGCTATCATTGTTGCCATCAACAATCTCAGTCAATGCCAGCTCTTCTGCCTTAAGCATCACTACAGCACCTACTATCAGATGAGCAGTGTAGTCTGCAAAATTTAGGAAGCGTGCTGAATCTTACAGATCTTGTTCGTGAATAGCACTATCTGCCTTGCCCAGCTAGAGGATCTTCAATACTCTAAATCTACCTCTGCGGCCAAATGGTAAATCTACCTTTGTGCTCTCTCCACGGGACAACCTGAAACGTCAGGCCTTGAGAGCACCCTGCCCCAAACGCCTGGATGTATGTGAGCGCTCCCACAATCACCAGCACTGTATCAGGCAGCAGTACACAGAGAGAGAGAGCCAATTGATCAGCCTCAATCTAGTGAGATCCCTGTGAGGAAACAAAAGAAGAATGTGGTCTGGAAAGACATTGAACAGTGGATGTGATGGGCGTGAAGATCAGTGGGTTTAATTGAGGGCATGGAACACCACATGTAGAATGCTCTGAGACCATGTCAGTTAAAAATCGGTGAGATGGATGTATTCATCTCCCCGGGGAAGAGGTGTCTGCCTCACATTCCTAATGTGATGGAGCAAAAAACTGTCGGGACATTTGTTTAAGAGTCAAAGGCTCAGTTGGATAGCTGTAATTGATGTAGTCATCCCTGGATCAAGAAGCTATGCTGTCATTTTCCCGACTGCTCCTTGCCTGATATTGTTGAAGGCAAGTGTCTCTGTTGTGTAATCTTGATTGAGGATACAATTAACCATAATATTGGTCTTTGTTCCCTTTTATTGGCTATGCCTTTAGTTGCCTTGGTCTTGAGCCCAAAATCTCTCATTCCTTGTGTCTCTTTCTCTCTCTCCTCGTTAAGCTTGTAGCCATGCTGCCCTTCTATCACAGCCTGCCCTATACTTAATGTTTCTTACTGCCCTCCAAAATGATGGAAATTTTAACTTCGGAAACATTTCTACTGAAACAATGACTTGGAAACGGCTGTCAAGTTGGGTAGAACTGTGGGATAAAGGGGTGAAGTTTGACCACATAATGTATTACAGCTGGGCACAGTATACATCATCACAGGAAGTGATGCACTGTCCTGTGATCTTGCTCCCTCCCGTTGTGTCCTGACAAGAGAAGCTACAGTAAGGTGTTTCCTAAAGAAAGCTAATGTTTTCCTTACCTCCATCAACATGTTCTGTAAATACTCTTTAGCAGCACAGTGATACCAATATTATGATGAGAATATGGACTAGTTCCCTAGTCTCCCACTTCCATTCGTCCCAAACCCTGGATGTTAATTGGACAGAAAAATCATGACCTGTAGGGTCATTAAGACCCTGTCCCTTGGAAAATCTTGCTTTCCAGAAGGTTGATGATGGGACCTGGTTCATAACCCAGAACTGAACCTGCCTCCCAATCCCCACTCCTGTTTGATGTTTATTGATGGGGAATCCCCAGTGTGATGCGAGTATTAATCAGATTGTCTCCTCACTCTGCGTACATATTCACTGCACAGGTCTGTCCTGTCTATCAGGGCAAGTTAGAAGTTCAACCATGAGTCACACATGGCTTACTCAACCTTCTCTTGAAAAGTCAGAAAAGGTGGGCGATGCAGTGTCTAATATTTGGACAAACTCCCACGAAGGCAATGTGGTAACTGAAAATCATTGCTGTTTGTTGGTGCCAGTACTGGAATTTCTTCTCACGGTGCAACTTCTTAATTCACAATACAATTACTTAGTAACAGGAAAAGACCCCCAGGCCTATCTAGATTTTTGCCTGCTGAGTTCCCTTAATAAATTTCTAAGAACATTTGTTCCATTCATTTGACCAGACCTTATCCAGTGCCTAATAAATATTGCAGATGTTGGAAATCTGAAACAAGCACAGAGAAACTCAGCAGATCTGGCAGCATCTGCGGAGAGAGAAACAGAGTCAACATTTCGAGTCCAATATGACTCCTCTTCAAAATAGTTAGTTCTAATGAAGGCTCATACAATATCTTGTGCCTGCTGGCTTGGGTGAGGCATATTGCTACCACTCTGGATACTGTAGCTCTCACTACATTTTGTGCTTCTTGCAGGTACCGTTCAACATGAAGGCAGGGCAGTTGGTAGTATTCACTAGGAGATTTTCTTGCCAATGTTTGATACTATAAGACATGCTGGGGGTCTGGAGTCAGATGTAGATTCCCAGAGCCTCTTACATCCTGTATTAATGAACCAGATGGGTGTTTACAACATTCTCATACATATTGTCACACCACAGAGACTTATTTTGAAAATTACAGTTTTGTTAATATAGAATCAGAGCATGGTTATACATAAAAGGAGGCCATTCAGTCCAACTTGTGTGTCAGGAGCTTTAGCCCAGAAAGTTTGAATGCTAATCTGGTTATATTGTCACTGGGCCATCATTCCCCATGGTTTTATTTATTCAGATTTAAAAATCTGAATCCTCCTCGAATTATCTCAAATCATGGTCAGAATCCTGAACAAAAACAGAAATTGCTGGGAAAACTCAGCAGGTCTGGCAGCACCTGTGGACAGAAGGCAAAATTAACATTTCGGATCTAGAAACCCTTCTTCAGATCAGGTCAGAATCCTCTTTGTTCAAGGCACAAGATTTCCATTGAGGATGATATTTAGGAACAGGTGCTGTCAACCTTTTTATGTTGAAGCGAAAGACATTTAAGACCATGGGAGGTAGCGATGGTGCATCAGTATTCTCTCTGGAACTCATTAGCTACTCAATGTTTTGAATGTAGTACTGACATGATAGAAGAGAGAAATTAAAACATTGATACACACTTGGATTTCAGCATGAGCTTTTGAAAACATAACTTCTTTTCCAATATATTGAAGCCTGTTAGAATTCTGTTAACCAAAAAATTACTGCCAAAAGAAATCAAATTACTTGAAATGAGGGCTCCAGGTTACTGTATAGACGTCATGGCAACTTTACAGAGTAATGTTTAAAATCAATGCGTTAGCATCTCTTCCTATGAAAGTTTTGTCAGGGGAAGTGGCACAAGAGTGGGAACATTCATGCACTGTTTCCAAAATCAGCAATTATGATGTCTTTCTTGTCTAAGTACTGGATGATTTCTCCCCAGGATGTCCAAACAAGCAGAGAAAACGTTATACTTATGTCATGGTCAAAGTTTTCTTGATTTGAGAACCATATTCATGTTTGGAAGGTTATTATTAAAGAATGACTAACTATACCACGAGATTTATAGATCAGTAAAACCAAATTCTGCGGATGCTTGAAATAAACACAAAGTGCTGGAGAAACTCAGCAGGTCTGGCAGCATCTGTAGAGAGAGAAACAGAGTTAACTTTTCACATCCGGTATGACTACTTAGGAAGTGAGAGGTGTTGGAAATTTTTTCATGTACTTTTGACAAAGGTAGAGGCACAGTGAAAAAGACAGTGTTTGTTAATATGAAGAAGGAGGTAAAGAGATATGAAGTGGACATAATTTAAGACATGAAAGAGAGTGAATGGGTCCTTCCCACTGATAGGAAAGTAAATGAGACAGAAGCATAACAAGACTTGGGGGGAGGGTAGAGAAGGAGACAATGTAAGAAAAATGGAGAACGGACGCCATACAGTCAGTTTCTGAAGTTATGGAATTCAATATTGAGGCTGTAAGGTGCCTAAATGGAAAATGTGGTATTGTTCCTTGAGCTTGCTTTATGCCTCATTGGAACATTGTAGCAAGCTCAGGACAAGAATGTTAGCATGAGAGCAAGGTGCTTTATTGAAATGGTAAGCAAGTGAGAGGTCAGGGACACTCCTATGGATAGAACAGGGGTGTTCTGCAAAGCCGTCTCCCACATTTACAGATCAGTCTGATTATCATAATTTGTGGAAGAAATACTGGAAATCTGAGACTGACTAAACATTTGGGCAGTTCTGAGCTGATCAAAGAGTGAACATAGATTTTTGAAGAGGAGGTCGTGTATGATTCTACGGTTGATAGCTCAATCCTGAAAGTAACTATCTGTCTCTTAACTATTTTCCATTCAATTCTTGTCTGTCCATCTGTTTCCCTTTTAATTGCTTTTCATAGTAATTTTAATGTTTCAAAGCAGAGCCAGAGCCTTGAAAAGTCAGGCCCAAAGGATGTGTGTAACTCCGATTGCTGGGTGAAGAGGGTAGAGAATATTAAATGGTTCTTTAGTCTTTGAAAATGGATTGCACGTTGGAGTTAGTTGATGGGACTACCTTTGCTAGCAAAGTTAGGAGGATGTTCACTTTGCATTGGTATAGATTTGAGATCTGTTGGTTCACCCTCTATTTGGTCTAGTGGTGGCCTATTAATCTCAGAAATCAATGGTGTTAAAATAAAACAAAATTTTAACCGAATAATGCTTTGGCAACAATACATTCAACTGAAAGTTTAAACTTAATGTACTGGTACTGTTTTAAACTTCTAACGGTAAACTTTCAAGTGGTTGAAAAGAATATCTTTCCTTTTCCAGGCTACCATCAGTTCTGAAGGAGGGTCACTGGATCTGACATGTTAACTTTGCTTCCTTTCCACAGATGCTGCCAGACCCGATGAGTTTCTCCAGAAATTTCTGATTTTGTTTCAGATTTCTAGCATCTGCAGTTCTTTGTCTTTTAATAATGTTTAACTCACTGCAACGTCTCCCAGACATGCCCATGTTGGAGATGTGGTAGGAAAGTGTACTGCTTTGATTTATGTGGTATCCCTTGGTGTTTTACATAGACATAAACATGCTTTGGCATTATTTAAAGAATGATTGCTACATTACGACCATGACTACACTTCAAAAGTATTCATATAGAATCATAACGTCATAGAGATATTCAGCATGATAACCGATCCTTTGGTCTAACGTGTCCACGCTAGCCAGACATCCTGATTTAATCTAGTCCCATTTGCCAGCATTTGGCCCATATCCCTGTAAACCCTTCCTATTTATATACCCATCCAGATGCCTTTTAAATGCTGTAATTGTACCAGCCTCCACCACTTCCTTTGGCAGCTCTTTCCATACACACATCACCCTCTGCGTGAAAAGGTTGCCCCTTAGGTCTCCACTATATCTTTCCCCTCTCACCTTAAACCTATGCCCTCTAGTTTTTGACTCCCCTACCCCGGGAAAAAAACACCTTGGCTATTCACCCTAACCATGCCCCTCATGATTTTATAAACCTCTATAAGGTCGCCCCTCAGCCTCCAACGCTCCAGGGAAAATAGCCCCAGCCTGTTTAGCCTCTCCCAACAGCTCAAACCCTCCAACCCTGGCAACATTGTTGTAAATCTTTTCTGAACCCTTTCAAGTTTCACAACATCTTTCCTATAGCAGGGAGACCAGAATTGAATGCAATATTCCAAAAGTCGCCTAACCAATGCCCTGTACAGTTGCAACATGACATCCCAACTCCTACACTCAATGCTCTGGTCAGTAAAGACAAGCATACTAAACACCTTCTTCACCACCCTGTCAACCTTCAACTCCACATTCAAGGAACTATGAAGCTGCACCCCAAGGTCTCTTTGTTCAGCAACACTCCCAGGACATTACCATTAACTGTATAATGGCACCGTGTGTTTGGACATCTTGAAAATGTGAAAGATGCTGTACGAATGTAAGTTCTTTTAGTTTACCTCCTCGCATTATTTTTCAGAAAATGAAGCTATGATCGGTCAGGAAAGGTAGACCTTTCTAAAATCTTAAATCTAAATCTAAAAAACCTTTTTAGAAGTGGTGTTCCAGTTGCTGGATCATAGAACAGGAAATTGTCACTGTACAGCTCATGAATGTTCAACTGTTACAGACAGAAACCCATGACATGTGAACGGATGAAGTTTATAATCTTGGCAGTCTGGAGGAGCAGAGGGATCTTGGGGTTCATGTCCACAGTTCCCTGAGAGCTGCCACCCAGGTGGATAGAGTTGTTAAGCAGGCATATGGTGTGTTAGCTTTCATTAATAGAGGGATTGAGTTCAAGAGCCATGAAGTTATGCTCCAACTATATAAAACCCTGGTTCGGCCACAACTGGAGTATTGTGTCCAGTTCTGATTGCCTCATGACAAGAAAGATGTGGAAGCATTGGAAAAGGTGCAGAGGAGATTTACCAGGATGTTGCCTGGAATGGAGGGAAGGTCTTACAAGGAAAGGTTGAGAGAGCTAGGGCTTTTCTCTTTAGAACGACGAAGGATGAGAGGTGACTTGATAGAGGTGTACAAAACGATCAGAGGTATAGATAGAGTGGATAGCCAGAGACTTTTTCCTAGGGTGGAGGTAGCTATTATGAGGAGGCATTGTTTTAGAGTGAGTTTAGGTAGATATAGGGGAGATGTCAGAGGTAGGTTCTTTACTCAGAGAGTGGTCGGGGCGTGGAATGCGTTGCTGGAGAGGGTAGTGGAGTCGGCCTCCTTAGGGGCATTTAAGCGGCTATTAGACAGGCATATGGATGATAGTATAAGGTAGAGGTGGAGGTTAGATAGACCTTAGGTTTAGGGTAAAAGTTCGGCACAACATCGTGTGCTGAAGGGCCTGTACTGTGCTGTACTGTTCTATGTTCTATGTTCTATTGGGCTTGATGTGTATGTGCCCTGCTACTTTTTTCAGTACTCCACTGTTAAACTATGTTAAGGGCTGGTATGTCTGGGCCCTTTTGGATGAATTCAGGGGCCCTAGCATTGTGTAACATAGCAACCAGATTTTATTAGCGCAGGTCGTACTCCAAAAAATCCTAGACATGACTGTGGGAAGCACAAGGCGAACCATCTCAGTTTTATCTGCTTGTTTAATGGATCAACGAAGAGTTCAAGAAATTGGTTGCAGGTTCTTGTGCCACTACTCATTTGGGATGTTTCAGGGCGGAGTTTTTCTTTTACAAAAGTTCATTCATAGTATGAGGGTGTAGCTAGTTAAACCAGTATTTATTGCCCATCCCAGTGGGCAGTTATGAGTCAACCATTGCTACAGGTCTGGAGTCACATATAGGCCAGACCAGGTAAATGGCAGTTTCCTTCCCTAAAGGACATTTGTGAACTAGATGGGTTTTTCCAGCAATTGACTCATAGTCATCATTAGACTCTTTAATTCCACATATTAATTGAATTTCAATTCCACCATCTGTCATGGCAGAATTCAAACCTGGGTCCCCAGGACATTATCTGGGTCTTGGGATTAACAGTACAGCGATAATACCACTAGGCCATCACCTCGCCAGAGAAGTTTTGTTTTAAATCAGTGGAGTTGCTGACGGTGAGGACGATTGTCAAAGGATACATTGGGATATGGATTGCAGATTTGGGCAGAGAAATGGCAAATGGAGTTTAATCTGGACAAATGTGAGGTGATGCATTTTGGAAGATCAAATTCAGGTGCAAATTATACAATAAATGGCAGAACTGTTAGGAGCATTGACATACAGAGGGATCTGGGCGTATAGGTCCACAGATCCCCGAAAGTGGCAATACAGGTGGATAGGGTGGTCAAGAAGATATACAGCACGCTTGCCTTCATTGGCTGGGGCATCGAATATAAAAGTTGACAAGTTACAGCTGGACAATACTTTAGTTAGGCCACATTTGGGATATTGTGTCCAGCTCTGGTCTCCACACTACCAGGATGCTTCGGAGAAAGTGTAGAGAATGTTTACCAGGATGTTGCCTGGTCTGGAGGGTTTTAGCTATGAGGAGAGGTTGAATAAGCAGGATGCCTGTTCCTGTGCTGTATTGTACTGTATAAATTGCTTGTTTCTTAATGTGCAACTGTCAATGCACTCTTGCAAAATATTTCATTGGCTGTAAAGCGCTTTCTTCAAGCCTTTGAATTTGAACAGAAGAACAGAATCCTGAGAGTGCAAGTTAGTTTGACCTCCCTGTTACCAAGATGTGAATTTTCAGAAATGCAACATTTAATTTGTTCTTTAGCTAATGCCAATAGTGTGGATTCAATTTCCGCACTGGACTCTCCTCCTTAACCTCCCACTCGCCTGAGGTGTGGTGACCCTCAGGTTAAACCAACACCAATCATCTCTGTCTTGAGAGAGCAATGCTATGGTGTGTTAAGACTATGACAACTTTACCTTTACCTAATGCCAGCAGGCTATAAACACTACACCATTGGGTATGTTTGGTAAAAAGCCAGTTATGTTATTTTGGATCTCTGTGTGATAAGGAATGGTCAGGTGACCTATATATATAACCGCCATAGTACAGATTGGCTCGCAAAGTGTTACTTGTCAAGATCCCCTGTGCCGATCTATAAACCAAAAGAACCAAATGTTTCAAGTGACCCCCAAATGAACAAATTATTGAACAAGATTTCACTTGTTGCAACTTTAGACTAACACCAATCACAATGAATGTAAATTAAACGTAAATTAACAAACAAATTGCAAACTATAAATTACACATGGAATAGCAGACGGAACAGCAGTAAATCTCACTGATCTTTGATGCAGTCTGCAGGTCCTCCAAATCGAGTCACTGGGTTCTTCCAAGCTCAGATCTTCATCAAGTTCCTTTCCTTAAGATGCTAAACTCTGGGATTTCTGCCCAGTTATTACGTTCCTTAATTTAGTTGGTGTAAGACTGTAGTCTTGCATGTTTCTGTTCAGATTTGTCAAATACTTGAATATAGTCAAATACATAATACACTTTCATTGCACCAGTGGTGCCCAATATTGTGATGAGAATTGACCACCTCATGGTGGCGCAGCGGTTAGCACTGCTGCTTTACACCATCAGGGATCTGGGTAGAATCCCAGTCTCCAGTGACTACCTGCGTGGGTTTCTTCCCACAGTGTAATGATGTACAGGTGAGGTGGATTGGCCATGCTAAATTGCCCATAGTGTCCAGGGATGTGCAGGCTAGGTGTATTGGCCACGGGAATACAGGATTACAGGGATAGGGTGGGGGGCTGGCTCTGGGTGGGATGCTCTTTGGAGGATTTGTGTGGATTTGATGGGCCGAATGGCCTGCTTCCACACTGTGGGGATACCATGATTTGTGCTGACTCTTCACTGAATATAGAGAACAGTGGACTCGTTTCAATATGCTCAGTGTTTGTAAAACCTGGATTTTGATATTGCTATCAATGTAGTGGAATTTTCCCCACCATAGTGTGGCGTGAAACATTAGAAAATTATTGAAAGAAGAAAAAAATTCATTGAAAAGAGTGTGACCCTTCTTCCCATTTTTAAGCCTTAAATTTCAAGACCTTGCTGTTAAGCAAGTATCTAATTCCCACGCTTCTGCATCTTGCAGTTCCCCAACTCCCTGTATTTACATGCCACATCTAATTCTCCTCTCCATCCCCCAAGGAACCAGTTCTGCAAATTCCCAACATATAAGTCAGAGCAGACACCTGGCAGCCCAGCTTTTCAATTGCTTGTCCTTGTTATTACCTAACGGTGTCATCAGCACAATGACCCTACATGTTTCATGGGCATAATCCTCCTCATCCACGCAAGTCACAAGAGAAATGAGGAGTCAAGAGGGGTGGGCATGTTGCTGCAAAGCCCTGTGCTACATCAGTGTCACCACTGGAGGGTAGTAGGAATGATGGCAGTGATAGGGGCCAACTCTATGTAGAAATGTGAGGCATCGTAGGCAATAGGAAGGGATTGGGATTTCAGGGGAGGGAATGTTCTTGCAGATCACAGTCATTCTGTCTTCTACATGGGGAGGGTATAGGGTCGTCATGTAGGAATTTCCAAAGTCATAGGATCTGGGATAAAATGGGCATGTTTTCGAAGGAAGTCAGAGTGGGAGATTGCAGGAAAACAGGCCACAAACTTTCAATCTTCTCTAGACTCTGGGGAGATGCCAGAAAGCTGGACAATTGCAAATATTACAGCCTTGTTTAAGAAAGGATGTGAAGATAAGACTAGCAGTTGCAGACCCTTCAGTTTGTGGTGAAGCTGCTAAAAACAATTATTCAGGAAAGAATTTGTAGTCACATGGAAAAAGATCAGTTGATTATCACCGACTTCCGAAGGGGATCTTGTATTTAACTAATTTGCTGGAGTATTTTGGAGAAGTAGCAGAGAGGATAGATGAGGGTAATGCTATGGATGTGGTATACATGGACTTCCAGAGGCATTTAATGCAGTGCCAACAACAGCCATGAGGAAGGTTATAGGTCACTGGTATAAAAGGGACAGGAGCAACTTGTGAAGCTCTGTCTACAAGTTCTCCATGCCTCTCTCTTGTCACTTCTTTAGCTGATTTAAGAAGTTAGAATGATTTCTGCACCAATATGTAGCCTGTTATTAGCTCTTGAAAGTCTTAACAGATCTGTAACTGAGCAACTATTGAGTTTTGGTTATGTGTTAGAGGCGATGTGTTTTGTGCAGGTATTTTGGACTTGCCACACTTGACACTGTGATATTGGTTAGCATCAAGTATTAAACAGTCAGCTGCTCACTGGTACCTGACATTACTGTTCATAGGCAACAAGTACGGAAATTGGTGGAAATGCTCAACAGGCCTGGCACCATCTCTGCAAAGATGCTGCCAGACCTGCTGCGCTTTTTCAGCCATTTCTGTGTTTGTTTCTGATTTACAGCATCTACGGTTCTTTTCGGTCACTGTTCTTTAATACAGGCACTGTAATTCTGAACTCATTCCATTGGGGAAAGAAATAGGTTGCCTTTTTCATAATTCTCTGTGCACATTTGTATGCTTTATATAATTTGTATATCAGCATGTATATGTACATACTGTTAATTTATACAGTATCTGTATACACTCTATACCAACCAAGCAGTTCTGAAGAAGAGTCATACCAGATTCAAAACGTTAGAGATAGCAAGAGCTGCAGGCTGAAGAAAGGCCCCGACCCGAAACGTCAGCTTTCCTGCTCCTCTGATGCTGCCTGGCCTGCTGTGCTACTCCAGCTCCACACTGTGTTATCTCTGACTCGAAATGTTAACTCTGTTTCTCTCTCCACAGATACTGACTTTCTCCAGCGCTTTCCGTGTTTGTTTCTGTATACCAACTGTTGCTTATGCATCTTGTACTGCCCAGTGTTATATATTCATTGTATCCTGTGCACTGTATCTGTGTGCAATAAGTCCCGTTTATGCACTTGTGCTGTGAATATTCTATATTTTGTATGGTTTTATGTGTATGTAATTTCTGTTTGTGATTAATTTTGTACATAGTTAAATAGAGGGGTGGCATGGTGGCTCAGTGGTTAGCACTGCTGCCTCACAGCACCAGGGACCCGGGTTCAAGTCCACCCTCAGGTGACTGTCTGTGTGGAGTTTACACATTCTCCCCGTGTCTGTGTGAACTTCCTCTGGGTGCTCCGGTTTCCTCCCACAGTCCAAAGATATGCAGGTTAGTGGATTGGCAATGGGAAATTGCTCTGTAGTGTCCAGGGATGTGCAGGCTAGGTGGGTTAGCCATGGGAAATGCAGGGTTACAGGGATGGGAGTGGGGAATGCAATTAGGAGGGTCTGTGAAGGCTCAATGAGCTGAGTGGCCCACTTTCAAACTGTTGGGTTTACATGAGAGAAGAATCCACAAAGATAAAGGATCCTAATAGTGGTGTATTGCGGACTGTCAAAGAACAGAAGGGAATTGGAGCCAAATTTGTAAATAAAGTGAGCCATAGCCTCAGAATGTTAATTGTGGATGATATCAACTCCCTCCAAATAAACTAGAAGGAAGAATTCACACAAGGAGGAAAAGATATTGAGTTTTTGCAGTGCAGACAGGACTGCACCCTCAATCAGTCTGTTAAAGTCTAAAAAGAACAAAATTACTGGTAAATCTTTGAGTAATGGATCAGAATAGAGATTAGGGGGTGGTATTTAATGCTCCTGCCAGTGGTGAGCTTGGTGATAGGAGGATAGAGTCTTCCCACTCCCATCCAAATTAACTCTATGGTGGGAAAACATGTCGATGACCTTCCTGTCCCATTGAGGCTCTTTACCTGTCCACGTGTGGACCTTGTCCATGACTGTTATTTATCCAGCAATGGCTAGCAGGTTGCAAACCATGCAGAGGTGAACAATAAGACCCCAACACCCCGTCACTGTCCTGCCTGGGGCCTGGAATCCAGCAATGACATTAGGTGGGTGACAATCTTTGATCCCTTTACTAATCAGTCTCTGCTTTGCTTGTCCCAGGATCTTGGTGTTGTCCCAGTTGAATTGGTGGCTCTCCTTATCCACGTAGATAGAGATGAGTCAGTAATTTGACTGGGACAACACCAAGATCCTGGGGCAAGCAAAGCAGAGGCTGGCACGGGAATTCCTAGAAGCCTGGTAGTCCATGAAGAAAGCCATCAATAAACACATAGAGCTCAACCCCATATACACTACTCCACTACGAAAGAAAACCGGAAATGAGGTAACCCAGCTCAACGCACACCAGAGTTTAAATAACTGGCGGGAAACACAACAGTGTTTCATCGGAGGCTGCACTGATGATATTACCCAGCATGGTAATGAAATGTTTGCGGAGCAACAAACCAGCTCGGTGAGCCAACCAACCACAACACCCACAACCCGAGCTACAAATCTACTCTAAAACCTTTGTGGAACTCATTGCTGCAGAGGGCTGTGGAGGCCAAGTCATTGAGTTTATTTAAGACAGAGATAGATAGGTTCTTAATTAGTAAGGGAATCAAAGGTTATGGGGAGAAGGCAGGAAAATGGGGTTGAGAAACATATCAGCCATGATTGAATGGTGGAGCATACCCAATGGATCAAACAGCTTAAATCTGTTTTTATATTTTATGGTCTCATGGTATATACAGTTTGCTTACTACTGTATGTATACATTTTGTAAACACTGCACCATATTGATACTTTTAGACTATAGTTTTAAATTCATCTGATATGTGGAGAAATAGTTAATAAATACTCTGCTCTCTGAATGTTCATGTGTGCAAATGGTTAGTTTTGAGCTGCTTGAGGGATTCCAGAGCTATCCCAGACTCCCAGGTCCCACTTTATCCGATAATAGCCCGGAAAGTAGCTGTAAGTAGTTTGTATTTCATTTTGCTAAAAATTCCTTTCATACCATGTCTGTTTTGTTTTAACTGAGCACCCAACCTGAGGGAAAAATAGGACTCATTCATCCATCAGTCTCATTCTTCATTACCTATGGCATGCCCCAAAGGGCAGGAAAAGGGAGGATCTAAATTGTCTTTTTGAAAAACTCTAGAATCTTGTTTAATTTTCTTTAAATGAACTCTTGCTGGAATTTAATATGGCTTCCATCAAACACACATTGGCTGCATTTAGATGTGGAATCGCAAGTTTTCCTCTGAGAAACATGAGGATGCTGAAATATTGTCAAAACAAGCGACTGAAGGATACATGACTTCACCACAGTTTGTAAGTATTGTGGCCGAAATCACAATGATGTAATGCCCAGAATCTTCCCCATTGACTGGCACAAAAGTGAGACTTAGTGTGACAATGCTGTGGCTTTAAGAGGTGTATTTTGTCCTGGTTTGTTTTAAGAGAGAGATTGAATGAGAGGGTGATGAGCAGTCTGTGGTAATGTAAACAGTTTGTGAGGCCTTGGGTTTTTTTGTTAAATTGCAACAATAGAAGCAGCCTGAATGGGTGTGGCCAGCTCTCTCAGACCAGGATTTTTAGTTTTTTTTAACCTTTTAGATTCAGCAGAAGTCTTAAAGAAGTAGAAGCTATATCTTCCCCCCTCTCTCAGTTACAGCTAGAAGCTGGAGTTTTTCTTCCTGCTGTGGGTATTGCGTGTAAGAAAATCTGATTTCTGAATTTGCCTTTTTGCTAAGGGATGTGTTTATGGGATGTTAGTATATTGGAACAGGTAATTAGTAATAGTTACTGTATCTATTATTCTGTTACATTTTCTAATAGGGTTAAGTTATTCTAAGTACTTTCTTTTGTTGTATTTTAACTATAGTGTTTGAATAAATTGTGTTTCTCTTAACGTCGAGTAGTTTGACCAATCAAATTGCAGCTGGAACTCAGCATTTTAAACTTGCCTTTAAAATAAGAAGAAGTTAGGCTCTCAGCTACCTCCTTAAAATATTTTGAGGGGGTGGAGTCTGCTCCATAACATTAGTGTGACAGAAACGGTCTAGATAGCGATCTAAATAATATTGAAAAAATATTGAAAAATATATGGTCAATAGTAAGTAAATCACACTGGGCAAGAGCCCATTGTGTTCCAGGTTGTAGATTAATGTGGATACAGGATTGGCTAACTCGTAGAAGGGATGATTGGGATAGGGGAGGAATTTTCATGATGGTGACCTCTGAGCGGAGTGTCACAGGAATCAGTGGATGACGGAAGTGAATGCACTATCTCCAAGTTTGTGGAGAGCACAGAAATAGGCAGGAAGGCAAGCGGTGAAGATTACTTAATGTACTTGCATAAACAAGGTTGGTCAATGGGCAGATAGAATATGAGGTTATGCGCTTTGATAAGATGGATAGAGGAGCTGAATAGTATTGAAATGAAGAATGTAATTCAGCTTTATACATGAGGAATTTGGGAGTCCCCATGCATAAGTCACAAAAAGCTGGCATACAAGCTCAGCAGGTAATGGGGAAGGCAGATGGAATGTCAGCCTTTATTTCAAAGGGAATGGAGTACCAAAATAGGGAGGTCTTGCTTAAAAAAAGGAGACATTATTTAGACCACCCCTAGAGTACTGCGCACAGTTTTTGTTCCTTCATCTCAGGAAAGATATACTGACGTTGGAGGCAGGCCAGAGCAGGTTCACTCGGTTGATCCTGAGTATGGGAGGATTTTCTTATGGGAGAGTTTGAGTATATTGGGCCTGTACTCAGTGGAGTTTAGAAGAATGAGAGGAGACCTTATTGAAACAGATGAAATTCTTCAAGGACTGAGTAATGTAAGTTGTTTCTCCTGGTGACAGACCAGAGGGCATTATCTCAGAATAAGGGATTTCCCATTCAAGACTGAGATGCGAAGGAAGTTCTTCTGAGGGTAGCCAGTCTGTGGATTTTTTTTTGCTGCAGAGAGCTGTTGAGGCTGGATTGTTCAGTATAATCAAGGCTGAGAGTTTTGTAAATAATTAGCAAGGGAATTGAAGATTTTGGGGGAAAAGAAGCTCAAGATGGAGATGAGGATTATCAGATCAGCATACTTTTATTGAATAAAAACAAAGTTGCTGGAAAAGCTCAGCAGGTCTGGCAGCATCTGTGAAGAAAAAAACTGAGTTCTGAGGAAGGGTCACCGGACCTGAAACGTTAACTCTGATTTTTTTCTTCACACGGTGGCACAGTGGTTAGAACTGCTGCCTCACAGCACCAGGGAGCCAGGTTCGATTTCACCCTCAGGCGACTGTCTGTGTGAAGTTTGCACATTCTCCCCGTGTCTGCGTGGGTTTCCTTGCGCAGTCCAAAGATGTGCAGGCTAGGTGGATTGGCCACGCTAAATTGCCCGTAGTGTTCATGGATGTGTAGATTAGGTGGGTTTATAGGAGGATGGGTCTGGGTGGGATGCTCTGAGATTCGGTGTTGGGCCGAAGGGCCTGTTTCCACTCTGTAGGGATTCTATGATTCTAGATGCTGCCAGACCTGCTGAGCTTCTCCAGCAACTTCTATTTTTGTTCCTGATTTACAGCATCCGCAGTTCTTTCAGTTCTTACTTTTATTGAATGTCGGAGCAGACTCGAAGGGGTGAATGGTCTAGTTCTGTCCCTACATTTTATAGTAACAGTTGAGTAGTGCTCGAGTGGAAGAATATAGTCATAGACTTTGACCCTTATTACAAACGTGACTCTCTAGACTTCTACTGCATCCCTGTTCCTGGCAGTGGTCACCTGAGGAATGAGGCCATTCACAACACTGATATAATATTTCGCTATGAGACGAGATTCCAAGCACACATCCACCATCGCCAAAAATGCCTACTTCCACCTCTAACGTCACCTGACTCTGCACTTGCCTCCATTTGTCTACCATTGAAACTCTCATCCCTGCCTTTGATACCTCTAGAATTGGCTACTCCAGTGGTGACCTCTTACTTTCCACACCATAACCTCAGGTTCATTCAAAAGTCTCATTCATCCATCGACTTCTTTTTTGATTTGATTTATTATTGTCACGCACCTAGATACAGTGAAAAGTTTTGTTTTGCATGCAGTCCAGGCAGATCATTCCATACAAAGCGCATTAGGGTAATAGAACAGAACGAGGAGTACAATGTTACGGCTACAGAGAAGGTGCACAAAGAACGAGATCAACATTAAATTTGAATTTTGAGAAGTCAGAAGTTTAATAACAGCGGGGAAAAAGCTGTTCTTGAAGCTATTGGTACATGTGATTAAGCTTTTGTATCTTCTGCCTGACAGAAGAGGTTGCAAGAGATTATAACGGGGGTGGGAGAGGTCTTTGTTAGCTGCCTTCCCATGGGAGCGAGAAGTGTAGATGGAGTCAATGGATGGAAGGTTGGATTGTGTGATGGACTGGGCTGTGTTCACAACTCTCTGTAGTTTCTTTCACCACCATATAATGCTCAGCGGGCAGGAAGAGGGAGGATCTAAATAGTCTGTTTTGAAAACTACTTCATCTTGCTTAACTTCCTTTTAATGAACTGTTGCTGGATTTTATAATGGCTGCCTATTTAACACAGAAAATCCATGTTGGCTGCATGTAGAGGTAATGACCAGGACAAAAGAGAATTCTTTATCACCTGAAATGTCAAATCCCTTACATTGTATGAGCATTCTAGCCAGGCCAACACAAAGGAATAGCAGACAAGATGTCTACCTCAGCCAGTTCTGAACAAAGGAGATCATTGAAACTCATTATCATCTGACTTGGTGTTGATGACTGCACAATTATCTGCTGTAAACATAATGCTTTTTGATGAGTGGGACATCAAGCTTTGGTAGCTTATTATCTTGGCCTGAAATCCCAGTCATGTGACTGAAGCTGCTGTTTTGTTTGAATCGCCTTTAATTATACAGACGTTAATTTCTTTCACAGTCTGTTGGTAACACCAGAAATGAAAGGAGTTCCAATAATAGCCTCCACGTTATTGCAACCGCAAAGACTTTTCCATTGGTCATTTTACAGTGGACTTCAAAAACAAAGTTTGAAGAAACGTACCACTGACTATTATCTTTAAAGTGAAAAGAAAATCAGAAAATAAAATTTAAAAATCATTTTGGGTTCTGCTTAGGAGAGAAAGACAATTAGAATCAGTCAATTCATCTCTATCTCTTCTCTGTGGCATTTAAGAGATAGAGATGAATTGACTGATAAATGTGCAATTTCCAAATTCTCAGGCTTTTCAAATTGCTTCACTCCTCCCTATCTCTGTGACCTTTCCCAATCCTCTTGAGATCTTTTGTGCTCCTCTAAGTCTGGTCTCTAGTCTTCAATTTTTATTGTACCACTACAGTCTATCCACCACCTAGTCCACGAGCACTAGAATTCCCTCCCCAAATTTCTCCACCTGTCTAATGCACTTTCCTTACACCTCATTGACTAACCTTTTGGTTGCCTGTTCTAAATTCTCTTTATGCGACATGCTGTTGTGTTTTGTTTCAGAATAATCCGATGAGGTCCCTCAGGACATTTGGGAAATTAAAGGAGAATCATACAAAATATTGTGGGTTTTTTTTGTGGTATGCACTGGGTATTAGTCAGTGCCACAGACGCTATCACTGTCTAAACAGTGATGGTCTCCTTTAGATAGTGGTCAATGGTGGAGACCATTTTACCTAGATCATGAAACATGAGTCTAAACAGGAATGCATTCTGGGACACTCAGTTCAGACAGTATTCCACACAGTGTAACAGTTTATCTAAAGATTTGTTGCTCGTTGGCAATACTCAGCCTAGGCTCCAATACACATAAGTTCATACTAAGTCTATGCAGCAATGATCACTGGGGAACATTTTGCCCAGACAGTAATACCTACTGGTAACAGATCCCAAAGAGTGAAGCGCACTGGATAATTTGATGTTCTGGCAAGTGATATAAACGGGGTAAACATTCAGCCTGAGGAGTGAGAGACATTGAATCACTGTCAGCCTAGACAGTGACACACAGTCCAGATAATGCTGCAGTGATTGGAACCAGGTGGACCCATTGACTATGACATCCTTGTTTGGTCCAGGTTCACAACCCCAATCAGGAAAGCCCTGGCTGACCAATATGAACAGGAGATTGAGAATCTCCTCAGTTCAGGGACTCACTCCGAGCTGGTTGGTCACAGCCAGTGTACTGTGCCCAAATAAATTAAGGGGGATTTGGTGACAGGATTCTAGCCTCTGGGTAATTATTTCAGATGCACATTGAGTAGGATATATTGTGATTGCAGCACTGTTTGGACTGGTATAGTCTCCAGAAAGATAGGGAGATTGATGGAGGACGGTATTAGCCTTATTGGTTAAGCATGAAATCTCTCCAATAAAGGAGGATATAATGGAAGTTAAGAGACAGAAGTGAATCTTTATCACTGATGCAAAGCCATAAAAGGAGGACAAAGTCAGAAGCTGCAAGTCACCAGGTTGTAGTCCAACAGGTTTATTTGAAATCACAAGCTTTCGAAGCGCAGCCCCTTCGCCAGGTGAGGTATGAGGGAAGAGCACACACACACACAGGGGAACCAAGTTTCCCAAACCAAACTAGTCCCATTTGCCAGCATTCGGCCCACACCCCCCTAAATCTTTCCGATGTACGGAGCTATTCAAATATCTTTTCGATGTTGTTATTGTACATGCATCTACCACTTCTTCTGGCAATTCAACCTATTTGCCCTCAACAAACATGAAGATTCTTTGAGGAGCTGGATGATGTCAATTGAGCATCAGGAAGTGGACAGTTCCTGATAAGTGGGAACTGTAGCAACATCAATGTCAAGAGGGGAAGCTGCTTGATAATTAAAGGGGATAAAAACTAGATTGACATATAAGCAAGGGGAGGTTTGGACGAGTCAATTATGAGAATTGAGGGATGGATGGCGGTAGCTAAATAAGTCATCTTAAAACTTGTGACTAGGAAGTCCATGAGCTCCAATTCGTCGGGCAGGAGAGTGAAGATTGATTTGTAGTGCAGGTGACATGCTGGTGCATTCTTTGCAGTGGCACAGGTAGAGAGTTACACATATTGGCTAACTCAGTCCTAGACTGGGTAACACATTGTTTAGAAGAAGATTCATCATACTTAACAAAATGTTTGTTGCCATTGGCTGTCATAACATTCAGTAACAATGGTTTGAAATGCCAGTTCTTGAGTTTTGTATGTTGTAAATTAGGCCCCCTAGTTTATTCTACGTTCTTAAATTCTGCATGCCTATTCTTTTAACCAAAGGAGCAGCCTCACCTTATAACTCCGCCACCTTCTGTTAGAGAGGTAGTCTGTCACCAGCAAAATGGAATATCCATCTTATTTGTTAACGAATGTCAATTTAGGACAACGAAACATTTATTTACTGTTTTAAGGAGCATAGGACTCTTTACAAAAAAGTTACTGTGCAAAGAGAGATCTGGTCCTTAGAAGATAGATTGTTTACTATGGAAGCCGAAACCTACGGGGCAAAGAGTATTGAAATATTCAAGATCCCTAAGCAAATAGACAAATTGAATTCCACTCGCATATTTGAGATTTCCACAAGCTTGAAAACAAGGTGACAGGATTCAAGTTTAGTAGGATGGAAAGGCACAAACAGTTTAACTTTGTTTAACTGTGAAGAGAGGAATGAAAGACTGGAATCAATGCACAAGGAACAGGTGTATCAGAGAGTCTGGGAACATTTTTGGAAAAAATATGGAGCAACGTTTGCTTGTGAGGGACGGAATTAAATTTGTTTGCAATTAGAAACCTCTAAATATTCAGCAGACTTGGCCAGGATCTGTGCAAAGAGAAACTGAGTTAATGTTTCATTATATTAGTTGTGGGGCTGGACTGATGGATTGTGGTCTCTTATCCAGTTTGGTATTGTTCTGTGATCTTAGAAAACCATCGTTCTATTTAAAAACCTTTTGGATTCAACTATTGAACAAAATCTGATTTTTAAAAGTGAACTGTGCGAATAGAAGGTGGCTACTTTGCAGTCATGTCGAAATCAGATAACCTTGTGGTTAACAGTTTGCTCATAATATCATAGCATAACACAGGGAATACAGTTTGTGATTTGTCAACTGTAAACTGTTCTCCTTTCTCAAAGTAACCAGAGGGTGGTGAATGTAAATTTTGGCATGCTTGCTTTCATCAGTCAGAGCACTGAATCTAGGAGTTGGGATGTCTTGTTGCAGCTGTGCAAAACGTTGGTGAGGCCACATTTGGAATACAGCATGCAGTTCTGGTGACCCTACTATAGAAAGGAAATACTTAAACTAGAAAGAGTGCAGAAAAGATTTACTAGGATGCTACCTGGACTGGAACGTTTCAGTTATAAGGAGAGGTTGGATAGGCTTGGATTTTATTCCCTGGAGTGTAGGAATTTGAGGGGTGACCTTTATAGAGGTTTATAAAATCATGAGAGACATAGATAAGGTAGAAAGCCAACAACTAGAGGGTATAGGTTTAAGGTGAGAGCGGAGAGATACGAAAGGGCCCAGAGGGACAATTTTTTTACAGGGTGGCGGGTGTCTGGAACAAGCTGCCAGAGGTAGTGGTGGAAGTGTGCTGGGATTTGTAATCGGGTCTCTGGATTAATAGTCCAGCGTTAGTACTATTGCTGCTGATTAGTCTCCTCATGTTTTATGAACAAAATCTGATGCTTATTTAACAGAGCAGTCTGTGAATGACTGAACACAGAACCCCTTTAAACTTTCACAAATGCAGTCTTGTGCCATTTTAAACTACAAAATCATTTAGTAATAGTCAGTTGTTGGTGAATTACTGTGCTTCGAGCACCAAGAGTTATTCAGCACTATTTGGCAAATTCTCTGAAAGGACTAGTCATGCTTGACCAACCTTGTAGAATTCATTTGAGGAATAGTGGAGGATACTTTCAAGAAATAGAGTACATGTGGTTTATGTGCATTTTCAAATAGTGTTTGAGAAGTTACCACATAAAGAGGTAGTGATTAAAAAAAGGGCACAGGTTATTAAGGGAAAGATTAAACTTGTAAAGGACTTTAGTTAGGTTGCAGATTTTAAGAGATAAATGGTCTGCTTACATACTGTAGAGTTTTATAATTCATTTACTGCACTTCTTTTTAACCCTGAAGTCTCATGCAATAAACACCAAAAGAACTGCGGATGCTGTAAATCAGAAACAAAAACAAAAGTTGCTGGAAAAGCTCAGCAGATCTGGCAGCATCTGTGAAGAAAAAAATCAGAGTTAACGTTTCGGGTCCGGTTCTGAGGAAGGGTCACATGTTAACTCTGATTTCTCTTCACAGATACAGCCAGACCTGCTGGGCTTTTCCAGCAATTTCTGTTCTGGTTTCTTAAATAAGTGCAATGTTCTTTAAGCCACAAATCCCCCTCCTTAGACACCAACTCCAGCTGTCTCAGACAATTCTGATTCTGACGCATTGGGTTGAGTTTTTAATTATATATCCACACCATTTCTGTGACTATCTACTCTACCTCCATTGCCCGACTCTGTCTATGCCTCCGTTTATCTGCAGCTGAAATCCTCATCTCTGGCCTTGGTTACGTTTGACTTGAGGTTATCCAAAGTTCTGCTGCCTTTGTTCTATCCTGCCCCAAATCCAGTACACCCATCACTCGTCTGCTCGTTGACCTACATCAGCTCCCATTTAAGCAAAGCTCCCATTTTGAAATTCTCATGTTTTCAAATTCCTCCATGCCATAGACTCCTTGTATATGCAAACTCTTCCAGCCACAACCTTCTGCGATCTCTACACTACTGCTCATACTGGCCTGTTGACCATCTCTGGTTCTAATGGCTCCATCACCGGTGGTCAAGTCGTTAGCCGTCTTTAGGCCTAAACCCTGGCACTTGCTCACTACAACTTGCTTTCCACCTTCAAGCTGCTTCTTCCAGCTTCCCTCTCTGACTAATCCTTTGACTGTGTACCCTCCTTATGAGGCTAAGTGTCAACCTTTGATTTTAATGTACATGAGCGTCTTATTATGCTAAAGAGCCTATTTAAATGTGAGTTGTTGTAAATTTCATGGACCCTGAAACATGACTAATCACCTCCCAATGATTCAATGTAAAGGGCCTGCCAGTTTTGTACTGCTCATTTCATTGGTTTCGGTGAACTCCAGGCAGTAACCACACCATCGATTGGTTGCTTAAGGTAGTCGACCCTTCTGAAAGGGAGGACTGTATCGTAGCAGGATGTAGCTTGGAGTTGGGAAACGACAATCAGAGCAACATAGCGAGAGTACGTTCCAAGAGTTTTAGGGTATTAGACTGGAGCAGCGACCATAGAATCCCTACAGTGTGGAAGCAGACCATTTGGCCCACCAAATCTGCCACAACCCTCTGAAAAGCATCCCACCCAATTCCTCTATCTCTGCATTTCCCATGTCTAACCCATCTGCCCTGCACACCCCTGCACACTATGGGCACTTTAGCATGGCCAATCCACCTAGCCTGCACATCTTTGGACTGTGGGAGGAAACTGGAGCACCCGGAGGAAACCCACTCAGACACAGGGAGAATGTGCAAACTCCACACAGACAGTCGCCCGAGGGTGGAATCGAACCCGGGTCCCTGGCGCTGTGAGGCAGCAGTGCTAACCACTGAGCCAGCATGCATAGAGGAAGCAGAAAGAAGGAGAGATGTGCTCTATATATGTAGGGAGTAAGGAGGCCTTTCAGACACACACGGGAGGAAAGGAATGAGTGCAGATAGCTGTGGGGGGTCATACAGAAATCATGCCCCAAAAGTCTGAATGTGTGTGGCAAGAAATACAATGACCTCATATGAATGGCCAAGATCAGTGAATGCATGTTAAATTATTACACCAAATCAACCAAATCCCATACTGCTGATAGTTACCACCAGTTCCTAACTCACCTATTGGCAATCTACATTGCTGAGGACTTATACCTAGCATTCAGGTTTTGGCCTACCCTCACAGATGGTAGATATATCTGCATGTCGTAGCACCCATGGGTGCTGGCCATTATTGGGGTGGCCATCCTGCCAAGGGTGCAGCTGTAATCGTCAGAGATAACAGTGCCATGCACCTAGACTTGTTTCTCAAATTCTACCTCTTCCTCATCCCCCACGCTGCTTTCTGATTTAGAAGCTGTACATGTAGTCACCATGCACCTCTTACTTTTCCTGGGACCTGACTGTTGTGTTTTTCTCCCTCCAGATGCCTGAGGGGTACAACCTGGCCAGGTACTAATGGAGCTGTAATTACAGTTAGGATGAACATTGAACGTAACTCAATCTCTCACTTGCTGCAATCTGATTGTGTACTGACATTAATTTAGAAGGTAGCATGGAGGTAGCATATGCATCAATCTTGGGTTCTGGAGGGCAGTTCACATGAGTTCTGCTGCATTTATGGGTGAGTAAAGAACTAAGACATTGGGAAAGCAGAGACCATAATTCAAAACACTGATGAGTCCATTTGGACCAGGGCTTTGCACACATCTTAGAGTCCATCGTCTCCAGTATGAAAATGGTGGCCAGTCTCATTCACACACTTCTGGAGCTCAACTACAATGCAGTGTCTAACAGATTAAATCACAGCTTCTGCTCGCAGTAGATGCCTCAAGCACTCTATGTCAGTGCTGATGGGGAAGCCCAGATTGCTGTCATCGTGGATTACAACATACTAAAAGGTTTGCAAGCTCTCACAGCAATCTTGCAACAGCTTTCTTTAAGAGTGACCCAATCTCTACATCACAAACTTGTTGTTGTCTCTTGGAAAGAGCTTTTAGCTCCTGCCTCCTGAGCAGTGTCTCTACTCTTGCCTTTCGGACGGACAAATCCAGACGTGTGTTGTCCAAACCTAGATGGTGCAGTCTGCAGCCTGAACTTTCAGGGTGAGAGCTGTTTGAAGTCATTCTCTAATAACACCCTTTGTCGGAAGCAGCTATCCAGAACCTGTGGTGGGTAGCACTGTGTAGGAAAGTGAGGACAGGTAAGAGATGCTGACAGAATGCACAAGGGTGAAAAATAAACTTTTCCTATGCATTGTGGCACAATTTCATCGACAATCTTGGTTTGGAATGTTTGTTTTGTGGTGGCTGTGTTGTGACCAAATGGATGTTGTCTGTTGTGATGATCAGGAACAGACACCCAGGTTAAATGAGAATGAACAGGGAATTAGGAGCTGGTTGCTGGTGTGGTGCTTGGCTAAGTTCTTTATTGATATTCCAACCAGAGAAGAATGCCTTCCTGTCCCTTTTTCTTCCTCGGTGCTGAGTCAATGGCAAGAGGTTTCTGTGGGGGATGAGCAGCAGGTAGTGGATCACCATGAATCTTGACTCTTGTTCAGCCAAGTCACATCACCACTCTCCTGTTAGAGAGAGAGAGAGAGAGAGGGGTGATTGGTGGTGGGCTTAAACTGAACGTAACCCTGCCTCAAGAGAGAGGCAACGCTGTGAAGGCAGGACCTTTATGGTGCAGGAATTGAACCCATGCTGTTGGTATCATGCTGCAGTGCAAACCAGACATCCAGCCACCTGAGTTAACCAATCCCCCCAACTCCAGCCAAGTACTGCAGTTGTCTTAGCAACCGGGTCTGAGGAGCACATCAACGATCTATCAGTAGCATGGTGCTCGTTCTATCTGTGCTATTCCATGGTTGAAGTACTGATGATATTAGTGTTGTTGTCAGCAGATATCCTTTGGCACCTGGTGGTCATCCTTTTGTATTGCTGTGGTGGCTCAAAAGCAGCTGACCCAGTGGATGGGGAATGAATAAAAGCATCATGACTATTGCCAAGTTGTCAGGGTATTGACCTCTGCCATTACTGCCTATGGTTACACACTGGCTGCATTCTGAGGGAGTGAAATCCTTGACAAAAAAAAAACAGAATTGACTGGAAAAGCTCAGCAGGTCTGGCATAATCTGTGGAGAGACATCAGAGTTAACATTTCGGGTTGAGTGACCCTTCCCCAGAACTGGATTAAAATCCTTTTTGGTACCAGGTTGATGGCAAGTTGACATGTGGAATCCTCCATGACACCCTGAAACCCTAGTGAAGCTGCTCACTCCACTGGCTTCGCTCTGGAAAGATAGAATGAAACGGATTTAGTACAAAGCCCTCATGGTCCCTGGACTAAAAGCGGGCAGTAAATGCCCACATGTTTCATGTCATTGAAGGCAGTTCAGAGAAGGTTCACGAGAATGATCCCCAGGATGGACAGATTGTCTGCTGAGCAAAGGCTAAACAGGTTGGGGCTTTACTCACTGGAGTTTAGAAGAATGAGAGATCATCTCATTGAAACATATAGGATTCTTCATATTGTGAGAGATAAGTGTCTTGAAGTCAGTACACAATAGTGACATGTATTTGGTTTGATTCTTCAACAATCGGTCCTGACTGCAGTAAAATAGGTTTTACATAGATTCCTTTTTACAATTGGAGGTATCACAGTTAATGTGAACTTAAGTGGAATAAGAGATGATCTCATTGAATCATATAGAATTCTTAAGGGGCTTGACAGGGTAAATGCTGAAAGGATGTTTTCCCTCATGGGAGAGTCTAGGACCAGAGGGCATAGCCCTAGAATAAAGGGGCACCAAATGAAGACTAAGATGAAGAGGAATTTCCTCTTTGAGTTTTGAGAGTCTTTGGAACTCTTTGCCACAGAGAGCTATGGGGGCATAGTCCTTGTGTATATTTAAGGCTGAGATAGATTCTTGATCAGTCCAGGAATCGAGGTTTACAGGGAAAGGGGAGGAAAGTGGATGTGAGGAATGTCTGATCAGCCATGATGTTATTGAATAGTGGTGCAGGGATGAGGGGCCAAGTCCTACCACTGTTCATATTTCCTGTAGTCTTCATGGTCTTATTTTGCAAAAATCTTCAGTCCCAGCCTGGAAAGAGCCAACAGACAAAAGTTTATCGCCATAACCATCTTTGTAGTCACTGGCAATGCGATCTATCCTCTGCTGTGATACAGCAGATGGGAGATTTCAGTAAGGATGTTTTTATTAAAGTAGATATTTCATATACATTATTCAGGTAGGAAAATTGCTCCTAAAACACCCTGGCTGGATATGATCTGTTAGTGAGAACCTCAGTCTTCTCCTTCCTGTTTTTTGTTCATTAGTTTTAACTGTGTGGCCTTATTTGATCCTCATTCTAGAATATCATCTCACCTCACACTTCCTTTTACTGGAGCAATCCTTCCTCCATTTTTACACTCTTCTCTATCTCTTCGGAATGCCTTTTAACCAGAAATATTTAACCATGTTTTCACTGATAGCTTAAAATAAAACACAAAGAACCTGCAGATGCTGGAAATCTGAAACAAAAACAGAAAGTACTGTAAAAACTCAGCGGGTCTGGCAGCATCTTTAGAGAGAGAGCTGGGTTAACCGTTTTGCGGTCAGTGGCCCTTCCTCAGAACTGGTTGTAACTCGGAAAAGGTTGGTCTAGGTGCTGAAGATGGGGTGGGCGTCATGGGAAGAATGGACCAATAGGTGGAGATGGAGCCCAGAGAGAAAGAGAGAGAGAGAACGAGAGTTGGGCAGACAAAGGACTGGGTAAATGTCAGTCTGGGAGAATCAATAACTGTTCATGGGGACTATTAGTGACTGACAATGGATTAGTTGTGGTAGCTACCCATGTGACGAGAAGGCCTGGTGTATGGGGATTACAAAGAAGACTCTTGCCACCAGCTACAAAAATCAATATTCACTCTGAGCGATCCATTCACTTGTCCTCTGGGGCCAGTAAACCATTCTATCCCATCATGGGCCCAACATTGTACCAGCAACAAACTTAGACACGTTACACTTGATTTCCATGCCTATGAAATAGTTGCAGACGGTATATAAATGATGCCAAGCACTGATTTTTGCGGTATTGGTTCATTACAGCTTGCCAACTGAAAAATGGCCGCTTTATTCTGACCGACTCTTCTGTTAACCAATCTTCAACTTATACTAACATATCACCACCTACTCCGACGAGCCTAAAAACAAACATAGAGTTGCGTCATTACATCAGCACTTTATCACGTAATTATGAACTACTGCTATAGGATCCAACTAAACTTAAGACTATGTGGTTGAGGTGAGGACATGGAAGAAGTTGCTCAAGCCCTAAAGTTATTGAACTTGAAATTGTAGCCTTCTAGACTCAGGATCCCCACACTGGAAAATGAAATACTGTTCTTCCAGCTTGTGCTGAGCTCCACTGGAGCACTGCAACATGCCCGAGACAGAGATGTTGGCCAGGGTTTGACGTGGCAGGCAAATGGAAGCTCAGGGTTATATTTGCGGGCAGAACAAAAGTCTACTGCAAAGCAGTCACCCAGTCTACATTTCATTTCCCCGACATGAGGAGGCCACATTGTGAGCAGCGAATGCAGCAGACTAGATGGAGTGAAGTGCAGTTAAATCACTGCTTCACCTGGAAGGTGTCTGGGCCTTTGGATAGTGAGGAGGGAGGAAGTAAACAGGCAGGTGTTACATCTTCTGCGATTGGAGGGGAAAGTGCTGTGGGGACGTGTTAAGACTGAAGGAGGAGTGGACCAGGGTGTCCCACAGGGAACAGTCCCTGCGGAAGGCTGACAGGGGAGGGAAGGGGAATATGTATCTGGTGGTGACATCTCGCGAGGGGTGGAGGAAATGGTGTCTAGATGTGGATGCTAGTGAGGTAGTAAATGAGGACCAGGGAGACCCTACCAAAGTGTGGGAGGGAAGAGAAGGGGTGTAAGGGCTGAAGTATGGAAGACGTGTAGGAAACAGCAGAGGGGCCCATTCAAAAACAGTGATGAGGAGTCCTCGGTTGAGGAAGAAGGTGGACATTTCGGAGGCTCCATTGTATAAACTGGCATCATTGGAACAGAAGCGGCAGAGATAGAGAAACTGAGAGAAATGAATAGCGTCCTTACGGGGGGTAAGGTGTGAGAATGTGTAGTCAAGGTAACTTGGGTGTTGGTGGGTTTGTAGTGGATGTTGGTGGGCAGCCTATCCCCAGAAAGAGATGTCAAGGAAGGGAAGGGAGGAGTCCGATATGGATCAGGTGAAGGTGAGAGCGGGGAGGAAACTGGAAACAAAATAAATGAACCTTTCTGATTCTGGATGAGAGAGGGAAGCAGCACCGATGATGTCATTCGATGTATCGGAGAAAGAGTTGTGGGTAGCTTCCAGAAGTGAATTTGACAAATACTTGAGGGCGATAAATTGCAGGGATATGCGGACAGATGTATTGGGAGTAGAAGTCACTGGACTGTTCTTTTTGAGAGCCAGCTCAATGGGCTGAATTCATCTGTCCCGTGGGATATTCTATCATTTAAAATGGATGCTGATACTAATACTCTGAACAGTTTGGGCCCCTTTTCTAAAGAAAGATATAATGGTAATGAAGGCAGTTGAGAGAAAGTTCACCAGGTTTGGACAGACTGTCATATGAGGAGAGATTGAGTAGATTAGTCCTATACTCAATGGAATTTAGAAGAATGAGAGGTGACCTTATTGAAACATATAAAATTCTTAGCGGATTTGACGCAGTAGATGCGGAAAGATTGTTTCCTTATTTCCCGTTGTGGGGAGTCTAGGACCAGAGGGCATAACCTCAGAATAATGGATTGCATGTTGAAGACCGATGAGGAGGTATTTCTTCTGTCAGAGGGTAGTGAATCTGTGAAATTCTTCACCACAGAGTGCTGCTGAGGCTGAGTCGTTAAGTATACTCAAGGCTGAGATGGACAAGTTTTAATCAGGAACGGAATCAAGAGTTATAGATAAAAGGCAGGAAAATGGAGTTGAAGATTATCAATTCAGCCTTGACCTCATTGACTGGTGGAGCAGGCTCAATGGACTGAATGGCCTGCTCCTGCTCTTAGATATTATGGTATTATGGAAGGGACGCTGGTCTTGACAACTCCACACTTACTGCATTTATATATTGACAGAATAAGCCTTTCACAGGGAAAGTGTGAGAGAAAATGTGATACTGGGACAAAGGAGAGATTAGGATAGATGACCAAAACCTTGGTCAAAGAGGTAGGAATTAGAATTAGGTTTTGCTGTCACGTGTACTCACATGAGCGCAGTGAAAAGTTTACAAGTTGCCACTTACAGTACCATCTTAGGTACAGAGGTACCTAGGTATGGAATTAAGGATGAATGGAGAAGTGGAAGGCTTTTAAGGTGGGAATTCTGGAACGTAGGATGTGACTTACTGGTAGCATTGTCCATCAAGGGTGGGATGAGAGAGGGGGATGATAAAGGCCTATTCGAGAGGCCCCAGAATTTGAGCAATGAAAAATCTTTGGAGGGTTGTAAGGATGAAGGAGGTTTCAGAGATTTTAGGGTGGGGAAAGGCTTTGAGGAATAGCACATCTAAATGAAACAGCTGAAAATCCCATGAACAAATATGTACCTCTATTTAAAGGATTGTATTCAGTATACTATTTATAATTTTTATAGCTGTCATGGAGGATGCAACATTGCCAAAGTTGCTGATGTATGGCAGCTAATGATGTTAAACTATATGTAATTAACAAAAAATATTGATGGCAACTAAAATACCTATTATTTCCAAAATTCTAACGCACTTTTAAATGTAACACAGTGTGAAGTTCCTGCTATATTTTTCATTGAGATTCTTGATTGTAATGTTATTTTGACCTGGCGGGATTGAAACTCTGTAGCATGTGCTAATGAGTGACACTGATCAAATTGAAGAAATGCAGTCATTCCCAATGAACTCTGATCTGATGTTGAGAGAAGTGACCACAGCAAGCTGAACCATTTATCTCCTATGTCTGAGCAATATTTCTTAGTGTGAGACCTAATGCAAATTCTGTCAATAATAATTGTTAGGTTCTCCTGATGTTTTTGAGTGTTACACTGTATATTTTCCTCAGCTCCCATAACATACACTAGGCTTATTGGTGAATCCTCAATGTCTATTAGATAGTTATTAGAGCAATAGGAGCATAAAATTCTGTCATTGTATGTTTTCATGCTGCTTTGAGTTTGCATGTTCCTTGACCAGTCAGTCTCGAACCCAATTATTTGACAATAAAGCTTAAATCAAATGAGCTGTCTTTAGGCTTAGATCCCAACATACTCTATTGGGGGCTGGTTAGCTCATTTGGCTGGATGGCTGGCTTGTCAAAGTGGAGTGATATCAACAACACAACTTCAATTCCCATCTCAGCTGAGGTTACTGTGAAGGACTCTCCTTCTCAATCCCTCCCCTCGCCTGAGCCATGGTGATCTTTAGGTTAAATCACTACCAGCTGTCCCTCTCTAAAGAGAGAGTAAGATGATGTTGACTTCATATTTATCATACTAAATGCTGCATCATATTCTTATCGTCATGCAAGCCAACCTTCCATCCACTGACTCCATCTATACTTCTTGCACCAACATCATCAAAGACCCCTCCCAACCCGGTTATAATCTCTTCCAACCTCTTCCATCAGGCAGAAGATACAAAAGCTTAAACACACAAACCAACAGTATCAAGAACAGCTTCTTCCCTGCTGTTATCAGACTTCTGAATGGCCCCCTTGCAGTTTAAATTTAATGTTGATCTTTCTCTTTGTGCACCTTCCTTGCAGCCGTGACATTGTATTCCTCGCTCTGTTCTATTACCCTAATGCACTCTGTATGGTGTGATCTGCCTGTACTGCACACACAACAAAACTTTTCACTGTACTTAGATACATGTGACAATAATAAATCAAATCAAATCATAGATATATCAATTTATATTTACACATTAGATAAAGACTTATCTTACTTCACTTGTCCATGTCTATGCACTCACGTCAGTTTTCCAGTTTTGATCTTTGCAGTTTGGTGTAGTCAATCCACATTGTGCAATTTGCTCTAATTCCATTCACACTGTACCATTTAGGCTCAGTGTTGTGAAGCTCTGTGATATCATGTCAAGGATGGTCCTCAAGCCTTACACAAGAACAATAAGAAACCCATCACTGTATTTAGCATGCCCAAAACATCACTGCCAATTGGCTGTTTCATCACTGGAACTTCAGAAGTAGAAAATCTCTCAGACCGGGTTTTCCCAAAGTGGGGTGGGGTGGGGTGGGTTCCAACTGGGTGTGGAAGCTGAAATATTGAGTTCAGAACCAGCAATGGCCACTGTGTAGTGAGCTCCCCTCCGCTCTTAAAGAAACTGTCTCCCATGCCGTCTGTCCTCATAGGTCCTCTCCCACAACCCTGCTCTCAGAGTGGTTGTGATAAAGTGGGGCTACTGTTGAAGAAAGTTTGGGAAGCACTGGGTCATGCCTTACATTACATCAGACTCCAAAGCAGGAGTTGCTGGAGAAAACTGGCAGGTCTGGCAGCATCTGCGGAGAGAGAAAAATGGGGTTAATGTTTCAACTTTCTGTAAGAACTTCTGTTCCGATCAAGGGTCACTAGACTCGAACGTTAACTCTGCTAGACCTGCTGAGTTTATCTTGCAATTTCTGTGGTTGTTCCAGATTTCTAGCATCTGCAGTTCTTAGTTTTACTTCATTATATCAGATTTATTGCATCATAAACAGATAAACGAGAAGTAATAAAAAAAGTTTCAAGTAATTTTAGACTTCACTATATCTCTTCAGTTTACAGCAAACAACATATTTCTTTTCCTTTACTAATGTTTGCTGTTAATCTAAAGCTAGAAACATGAAATAAACTCTCTTATTTAGACATGTGTCTCACTGTTTTATTATGGAGAAACTGGATTGTGTCCACCTCAGATGGTTTTAGAATGACAGTTGAATTGGAATAGATATAAAGCACAGTGTGGAAACAGGTTGTTTGACTCTGTTCTGTGTCAATGCTAAGTCTCAGTGTAAGCAAATGTTCACAATTGTTTGCCCTTTCACAAAATCCTTTCATGATCATTTGTTTTATGTGCAGGGCGAGCTGATTTCAATAGAGGAGACAATTATAAATGTATCAAAAACAAAGTTGCTGGAAAAGCTCAGCAGGTCTGGCAGCATCTGTGAAGGGAAAAACAGAGTTAATGTTTCAGGTCCAGTGACCCTTCCTCAGAACTGATGGTGGCTGGGAAAACGTCAGTTTATATGCAGAAAATAGGGAGGTGGGTGGGGTAGAGAGTAAATGATCTTTCGATTTTAATTATAAATGTATGTTTCCTTTGGTACTATGATAAAATAAAACTACTATTGTGCATTTCTGCTACTTGCATTGTCATAACCCCATCAATGGTCTGAATTTATAGAGCCCTATTAACCCACTTTTTAGTTTTTCAAATATTCTAACGTTATAATAACAATAACCTACAGCAAAGCATTATTCTTAAACAGGATGATGGTTAGTTTATTACACAACTATTGCTAGGGATTACAGAGTAAAAAGTGATACAGTTTAGCCTCAGAGATAGTAGGAACTGCAGATGCTGGAGAATCTGAGATAACAAGGTGTAGAGCTGGATGAACACAGCAGGCCAGGCAGCATCAGAGGAGCAGGAAGGCTGACGTTGCCAAGCAGCATCAGAGGAGCAGGAAGGCTGACGTTGCCAAGCAGCATCAGAGGAGCAGGAAGGCTGACGTTGCCAAGCAGCATCAGAGGAGCAGGAAGGCCTGCCTGTTTCCCCTGCTCACCATTTCTATCAAAATAACCATCGATCCCCTCGTGAATCCTTCAATTGAACCTATCTCCACCACATTTCCAGGCAGTGCATTCCATCTCCTAACTATTCGCTGAATGAAAAAGTTTGCCTCGCATTACCCTTTCTTCTTTTGTACATCACTTTAAATCTATGCTCTGCCGTTCTTGTTCCTTTGAGTGGCAACAGCTTCTGCCAATCTAATCTATCCAGCCCACTCATGATTTTGAAAGACTCCATAAAAAGTCCTCTCTGCCTTCTTCTCTCCAAAGAGAACAGTCCCCAACTTCTTAAATCTATCTTCATCACTGAAGCTCATCCCTAGACCCATTCTTGTAAACCACTTCTGCACTGTCTCCAATACATTCACATCCTTCTTATAATGAAATGTCCACAATTGTGCACAATATTCCAGCTGAAGTCTAACAATTGTCTTATCCAAGTCCAACATCTCCTCTTTGCTCTTGTACACCATGCCCCTTCTCATTTATCTGTTTATGGTTCGATAAATCTGATATAATGAAATAAAACTAAGAACTGCCGATGCTAGAAATCTGGAACAACCATGGAAGTTAATAAAGCCATCAGACCTTTGAGTATAGGAGTCGGGACGTCATGTTGAGCTTGTACAGGATGTTGGTGAGGCCTCTTCTAGATTAGGGTGTTGAGTTCTGGTCATCCTGTTATAGGTAGGATATTATTAAACTGGAGAGGGTTCAGAAGAGAGTTACCTGGATATTTCCAGGAATGGAGGGTTTGAGGTATAACAATAGTTGGGGACTTTCCTCACTGGAATGTAGGAGTTTGAGGGGTGACCTTATTGAGGTTTATAAAATCATGAGGGGGTCAGAGAAGGTGAATGACAAGGGTCTTTTCCCTAGGGTGGGGGATTATTTTTAAAGTGAGAAGAGAAGGTTTTAGAAAGGACATGAAGGGCAACATTTTTTTACTTGGAAAGTGGTCTGTCTGTGGAATGAACTGCCAAAAGAAGTAATGGATGCGGCTACAGTTACAACATTTAAAAGACATTTGGATAGGTTCATGATTGGAAAGGTTTGGGGGAATATGGGCTAAGTGCAGGCAGGTGGGACTAGTTTAGTTTGGGAACATGGTCAGTGTGGACTGGTTGAACTGAAAGGTCTGTTTCTGTGCTCTATGACTCTATGACTGCTCTCTCCACCTTTCCTGCCACTTTCAACGGTGTGTGCACATAAGTAATTGTATTTGGTCATGACAACACCCATGTGTGGCCCTTCCATTGAAACTCTTTCAAGCTTTTTTTCTTGTAAACCAGCAAAGCTAATAAGTGGTTCCTAGTTACTGGAAAAATAGTTACTTTTGGGTGAAGAACTGGATTCTCTTATTAAATATGCTTTTTTTGTGATAAACTGCATAGGGATACTGAGCTCAAATATTTCAAGGAATCTTCTTTAATACAAAACCATTCTAAAATGCTGCCTGTTTGCACTGGATCATAAATGACTGTATGTAAGGAAAATCCAAATAAGTTTCAACAAAAATCGTAAACCATAATTCCATTTTAGTTAGATAGCACAATTTTGAGTGAAATTTGTTCCCAGATGTGCACAAAATAGAACCTCTATTTCAAAATATAATGCATTTGGTGGGCAGCGTGGTAGCTCAGTGGTTAGCACTGCTGCCTCACAGTGCCAGGGTACTCGGATTTGATTCCATGCATGGGTGACTGTCTGCATGGAGTTTGCATGTTCTCCCTGTGTCTGTGTCGGTTTGCTCCAGTTTCCTTCCACAGTCCAAAGATGTGCAGGTTAGGGTGGACTGGCCATGGGAAATTACCCATAGTGTCCAGGGGTGTAAGGTTGGGTGTGTCGGCCATGGGAGGAGCAGGGTTGCAGGGTCTGGGTGATGAGGTCTTCAGAGGGTCGGTATGGACTCATTGGGCCAAGTGGCCTGTTTCCACACTAAGGATTCTATGAATATTTGTTTTTAATTACTTTTGCTTCTTTTTCAAGAAGGTTTAATTCATTTACAACATATATGTTAACCATTCTCTCAGCAGAGGGACTAGACAGAAATGCAATAATTACACATAAATAGTGCTAACACATACAGTTAGAATGTTGGAAATCTTAATGTTTAGAAGTCTGAATTCAATGTAAATTGCATTTTAAAATTCATTAAAATGTTTCTAAATTTTCTTTAATTGGTGAGTGGAGAGAGCGGTGTGTTAATTTAGTCAGAGGTGTGTGAATTTTAAATAATGCAGTGATAGCTCATGACGTGGTTTGAGTCACTGCTCCTTATGTTTACAAACAAACGTGTAAGTACTTGCTGAATAGTTTGTCATTTTGCCGAGGAAATTGTTATTTTCCTCATTCTTTCTGGGATTGTGTGCGTTGGAGGCAAAGTCAGCATTTTACTGTCTGTTCCTACATGCCGTTGACGTGGTGATAGTGGGGATGGTGAGTCAGCTCCTTGAATTGCTGGAGTCTGTGCGCTGAAGGAATACTTTACCGTTCTGTTGAGAATGCATGAGGGAGAAACATATATATCCAAATCTGGATGGGGTGAAACATGGGTGTGCTGTTAGCCCTATGTATGTGCTGTCCATGTTCTCCTGGGTGGGAGAGATTCCAAGCTTTTTATAAGGTGGCTTCACTGAGGCACTACCTGATCAGTAGTGCTGGTCAGGAATTAAAGGAGACCCAACGACCTCTCTTAAGATCTGAAAATAATGACAGAAGATATTTCCACCTGGATACAACTTGGACCATAAGATATAGCAGCAGAATTAGGTCATTCGGACCATCGAGTCTACTCTGCCTTCGTTCATGGCTGATGTACTTCTCACGCCATTCTCCTGCCTTCACTCCATAAGCCTTGATCCCCTTACTAATCAACAACGTATCTCTGTCTTAAATACACAGAGTGAATTAACCTCCACTGCCCTCTGGCTGAAGAGATACTTCCTCACCTCTGTCCCTTCACTCGGAGAGTGTGGCCTTGGGTCCTAGTCTCTCCTAGTGGAAACATCTTCTCCATGTCCGCTCTACTCGGGCCTCTCATTATTCTGTAAGTTCAATGGGATTCCCTCCCTCATCCTTTTAAACTCCATCGCGTACAGACCCAGAGTCCCTCAACCGCTCCTCATATGCCAAATCCTTCATTCCCACCATCATTCTTGTAAACCTCTCCTGGACCCCCTCCAACGTTAACACATTCCTCCTTAGATAGGGGGCCCAAAACTGCTCACAATATTCAAAATGTGGAACTTGTACCAACTTCATTATTATCACAACTAAGTGTGGAAACACATCAGTAACTTGTTCTTCAAGCAGACATTCATAGGAAACCTTCATCTGTCACTCTGCCAACTTCAGGTTTGGCTATTTTGAAGCTGTTCTGAATGATCTCCCATTCTCCATCTTCTATAAACCTCAACCCATCTAACAGTCTGCTTCCTGCATTCTATCTCAATATCAAGTCAGGGTCTTGCTTCTGTTCCCCTGAAGACTGAAATTTAAAATTCCTGCCACTTTAAACGCCTTCAAAGTCTCATCACGTCTGTAATATCCTATAGACGCTCACCACTGAATGCATTCGTCTAACTCTGGCCTAGTCTTCACACTTTCACCACTGGCGGCCATACTCTCATAGGATCTCCTGAAACTTCTCCACCTTCTGTTTCTCCTTTAGGGCTAAAGTAACCAACTGCAGTGGCATGTAATCCATGATGTTTGAATGTATGGCTTGCGTCATCCTATGCTCCACACACCTGCCAATAGACCTTTTACAAGCCTACCTAATCCAATTAGAGAGTGAATCAAGTTTTTATTTCACTCATAGGGTGGTCATCCTATGAAATTTGTTGTCAAGGAAGGCTGTGGAGGCCGGGTTGCTGAGTATATTCAAGAAAGCAATTGATAATTCATTTTTAGATGTTAAAAGCATCAATGATGATCAAAAGGAAGTATGGTGTTGAGCTAGAGGATCAGCCATATTCATATCGAATGGTGGAGCAGATTGGATAGATCCAATGACCTACTACTGCTCCTAATTTCAATGTTTCTATGGAGAAATAAAGTTCTCACTAAAATTGTGGACTTGAACTCGGTTCAAACACCAGTTATCTTCTAATGTACAACAGTCTGACTTAGGCATGAAACCAGACCCACAGTAATATGGTTGATTTTTAAATGCCCTGTGAAAGGGCTTAGCAAATCACTCAGATATACCCAAACTGCTTCAGGTGCCAACTGGATTGCAATGGTTCAACAAGGTGGCCTACCACCATCATTGGCTCGTAACGGGCAACAAATACTGGCCTTGCCAGCAAAGCCCATGTCCCACCTGAGAATAGAAAGAAAGGGAAGTTAAAAACATTAATTAGTATCAGATTTCTTTGGACCAATTGCATTTTCTTCTGGAAACTGGATTCCAGCCCTATACTTTCCAGTAATGGCCGCTGATCCTCGGGGTTCAGAGCTGCTCAGGACCTGCAGCGTATGGAGCTGTAACAGCTGTTCAAGTTTGCTTGGGGACATTTGGAGATGATGGATTAATCAATGTTACGAACTGAATCCGTGGAGTTTTTATATTGTAATTGACTTGCTTAGTGTCAGCTGAAACCAGTCTGTGAATAATATGAAGGTTGATACAGCTGGAAAGACACAGCTGTTCATTTTCACCCCACCTCTGTTCCTCGTGTGCTTCCCCTTAATTCATTTTCATTTCTTTTGTGCACTGTTTTCTTTTAAATCCCCAATTTTTCAGATTCCTAGTGTACCAGGCTGATGACTCTCAATCCTTAATGTACTGTAGATTGATGTCTTTTTTTCCCATGTACCATTCAGTACTCCCCGATCAATGCCTCACGGTCTTTCTCAGTTGGTAAAAGACCAACTTGACATTGACATTGTTAACTGCTACCTTCCCTTGATCACTGTATTGGCATTGTCAAGTGATAAAGTGATTATAATTAATGATTAACGTTATGGCTTGACTGAACGTGACTAACTTTGAAAGTTAATTATGGGAAAGGCTGTCATTAATTTGTCTAGGCTAGTGCTGTCTCCCTCTCTTAGACGTCGGCCTGTTGCTTTGTCTCTTCTGTAGTTTCACACATGCCTCTCTTTTCCTGGCGAGGTTTCTTGTGGTGTCTTACTCTCTTACCTAGTCATATGATTTCTTTCTCCATTAGAATCACTCTACCTTGCTCTCTCTCTCTCTCTCTGTGTCAAAATGTCCTGTGTCTCTTTGCTTTCTCTGTGTTCATTCATGAATGTGGGTGTCGCTGGCTGGGCCAGCATTTATTGCCCGTCCCTAGTTGCTCCTTGAGAAGGTGGTGGTGAGCTGCCTTCTCGAACCACTGCAGTCCATATGTTGTAGGTTGACCCACAATGCCCTTAGGGAGGGAATTCCAGGATTTTGACCCAGTGACACGGAACAAATGGCGATATATTTTCAAGTCAGGTTGGCGTGGGCATTGGAGGGGAACTTGCAGGTGATAGGATTTCTGTGTACCTGCTGACTTTGTCCTTCTGTAGGTGGTAGAGGTTGTGGGTTTGGAAGGTGCTGTCTAAGGAGCCTTGGTGAATTTCTGCCATGCATCTTGTAGATGGTAGATTTGGCAGGTTCATGATGTTAGACCAGTGGGACAAAGTGAAGAAAATGAAAGATCTGTCCAGAGGAAACATGAATGCTTGCATAGCAGCTATCCAAATTCAAAACGTTTGAATATACAAGCGAGAAAAAAAACAACCAAAATTAAAAAGAATGAAACTAAATGGAGGTAGAGATTATGATCCAAAATTGCTGAGCTCTTTTGAGTCCAGATTACCACCCCATCAGTCTACTCTCAGTCATCAGTGTGGTGATGGAGGTATCATCAACGGTGCTAACAAGTACTTGGAGGCTTGGAGACCCCTTTGTGGAACACCTACGTTCGGTTCGTGACAAATGACTGCACCTCCCAGTCGCGAACCATTTCAACTCCCCCCTCCCGCTCCTTGGACGACATGTCCATCCTGGGCCTCCTCCAGTGCCACAACGATGCCACCCGAAGGTTGTAGGAACAGCACTTCATATTCCGCTTGGGAACCCTGCAGCCCAATGGTATCAATGTGGACTTCACAAGCTTCAAAATCTCCCCTCCCCCGACCGCATTCCAAAACCAGCCCAGCTTGACCCACCTCCCTAACCTGTCCTTCCTCCCACCTATCCCCTCCTCCCACCTCAAGCCCCTCCCCCATCTCCTACCTACCAGCCTCATCCCCACCCCCTTGACCTGTCCGCCCTCCCTGGACTGACCTATCCCCTCCCTAACTCCCCACCTACACTTACCTTTACTGGCTCCATCCCCTCCTCCTTGACCTGTCCGTCTCCTCTCCACCTATCTGCTCCTTTATCCATCTTCCACTCGCCTCCCCCTCTCTCTCTATTTATTTCAGAATCCCCTTCCCCTCCCTCATTTCTGAAGAAGGGTCCAGACCCAAAACGTCAGCTTTCCTGCTCCTCTGATGCTGCTTGGCCTGCTGTGTTCATCCAGCTCCACACCTTGTCACCTCAGATTTTCCAGCATCGGCAGTTCCTACTACCTCTACTGTTCTAGTCACCCTGCTATTGAAAGGATCTTATTAGATTGGGTGCAGGAAAGATTTATCAGGATATTGCTGGGAATGAAGTATTGGAGTTATAAGGATAAGCTGAATAGGCTGGGACCTTTCTCACTGGAGCATAGGAGTTGGAGGGGTGACCTGATAAAGGTTTATGAAATAATGAGGGATATGGATAAGGTGTCTTTTTCCTAGGGTGAGGGATTTCAAAACTAGGCGGTGTATCTTTAAGGTGAGAGGAGAAAGACTCAAAAGGGACCTGAGGGACATCTTTTTCACACAGAGGTTAGTTGTGTATGGAATGAACTGCCAGAGGAAGTGGTGGATGCAGGTACAGTTACAGCATTTAAAAGAATTTGGATGGGTCCATGAATAGGAAAGGTTTAGAGGGGCATGGGCCAAATGCAGGTAAGTGGGACTAGTTTAGTTTGGGAAACTTGTTCGGCACTGATGAGTTGGACCGACTGGGCTGTTTCCGTGCTGTATGACTCTATGACTGTAAAGTTGAACAAAAGCTAGTTATTGAGCTTCAACAGAGCAGGTCAAGGTGGAAAATGGAAACAACAAGTGACAGGAAACTCAGGGTTACGCTTGTGGTCTGTGGCGGGGTGGGGGCGTGTATTCTGCAAGTGATCACTCAGTTTCCATTGTGTCTCCCCGCTGTGGAGGAGCCAACAATGTGAACAGTGAGTACTGTATAGTATATTACAACAAGTATGAGTAAATAGCTTAAATGCAAAATGTTGTGGACTCTGCAAATCTGAAACAAGTGCAGAGAATGCAGGAGACTCTCAGCAGGTCTGGTAGTGTCTGTGGAGAGAGAAGCAGAGTTAATGTTTTGAGTCCAATGCGATTCTTCAGCACCCTTGAGCAGTAAATTGCTCTTCACTTGGAAGGATGGTTTGTTCTTGGATTGTAAGAAAGAAGGAACAAAAAGGATAGATTTTGCATCTTCTGTGCTTGCATTGGAAATGTGATGTGAGCAGGGGAGGCTGACTGAGGAGTGGGCCAGAGGCTCACAGTGGGAACAGTCTGTTTTGAATATTGAAAGGAGAGGAGAAAATGCGTTTCATGATGGGAAAATACTGGATGTGGCAGAAAGGATGGAGGATGAGCCATGGAGCATGAAGGTACCACTCTTAAACAAAGCTTTTCACTGTTTGTCAGGACAGATGACAATCTGTCAATCAATCATTGATTGATTGATGGGTGGAAGATGGTGACAAGGAGTGCTCTATTGCAGTTCTATAATGAAGGGGAAGGGGCAAAAGCAGAGGTACACAAAATATATAGGGCACAGTGAAGGGCCCCAACGCCAGGCCATGAAGGAATTGCTGGTTGAGTAAAGGACAAGCCATATTGGAAGTGCCATTATGGAAGGTTGCATCATTGGAATGGATGCTATGGAGACAAAACCGCAAGAATGGAACACAATCCTTACAGGAAGTGGGTGTGAGTGATTCAGAGTTGTCCACAAATTAACATATTACTTTTTTGAATCTGAATCATTTGTGTACATTGTGAATGGCCATGGTTCCTCTACTGATCCTTGTGGATCACTGTTTCCCACCTTCTGCCACACTGACTATCTAGTTCTCATGCCGCTCTCTACTCTCTGTCTTGAAGGCAGCTATTAATCTATTCAGCAGCTTGTCCCCTGACTCTGAATTGCCTGACCTTATTTATTAATCTATTATGGGAAATCTCTGTGAAGGTCTTTTGAAAATCTAGATAAATTATATCTATTGCATTATAACTCTCTACTCTCTTTGTTACTTCCTTGACATAAAAAAAGTCAATTAGATTCGTGAAATGACTTTTATGTTGAGATCCATGATAACTTTTTTTTTATTTTCTAGAAGTCTTTCTATTCTTTCCTTTGGTGTAAATTCATTATTTTTCCTACACTTATGCTTAAGTTGACTGGTCTTTGATCCCTAGGCTTGTTCTGTATCCCTTCTAAAAGATAGCAGGTTTTATGCAGTATATATGGATTCCCACACAATAGGTCCAAGGCTTTGCTAACCATGCCTGAATTTCCTTGTTTTATATACCCAATCCCTTCACCTTCTACATTGGCTTCCAGATAAACCATGCTTTGTTTCTAACCTTCTCATCTTTGCTTTCATGTCGCTCCATAGCCTAGCCCCTCTCTACTTGGATAATCTGTCCAGCTCCACAATTCTCCAAGATAAATGTGTTCCTCTACACCTGCCTCTTCAGCATCCCAGTTTTAATTGCTCCACCATGGGAGGCCACGTCTTCAGCTGCCAGGTGTCTCAGTTGAAATTCCCTAAAACCCTCCACCTCTTTCCCATGCTACCTTCCTCCTCTATGGTCCTAAGATGGACATCACCATCAATGTCCATTGACCAAAAACTGAACTGGATTAGCCGTACAAATACTGTGGTTGCAAAAGCAGGTCAGAGGCTAGGAATTCTGCATCAGGTAACTCCTCTCCATGGGGAGGCGCTGGCCTAGTGGCTGGACTGTTAATCCAGAGACTGGGAATGTTCTGGGGACCCTGGTTCAAATCCTGCCATGGCAGATGATGGAATTTGAATTCAATAAATATCTGGAATTAAGAATCTAATGGTGACCATGAATCCATTGTCAATTGTTGGGAAAACCTATCTGGTTCACTAATGTCTTTTAGGGAAGGAAACTGCTAACCTTACCTGGTCTGGCCTACATGTGACTCCAGACTCATAGCAAGTGGTTGAACCTTAACTGCCTTCTGGGCAATTAGGGATGGGCAATAAATGCTGCCTAGCCAGCGATGACCTCATCCCGTGAATTAAATAAATGATAAATTTTTTAAAAAATGATTCCCCGAAGCCCATCTTCCCCTCTATGAGGGACAAGTCAGGAGGGTGATGGAATACTCTTCACTTGCCTGGATGGGAGCAGCTCCAACAACACTCCTGAAACAAGGCACCATCCAGGGCAAAGCAACCTGCTTAATTGGCACCATATCCTCAAACATTCATCCATCCATCATCCATGCTAAGTGCGCACTATCTGGAAGACACACTGTAGAAATACACACAAGCTCGTTCCAAACCACTTCCATCTAGAAGGACAAGGGCAGCAGATGCATGGGAACACCACCAGCTGAAGATCCCTCTCCAAGCCACTGGCTATCCTGACTTGGAAATATATCGCTGCTCCTTCACTGTCGTTGGGTTAAAATCCTGGATCTCCCTCCCTAACAGCAGTGTGGGTGTCCCTGCACCGATGGACTGCAGTGATTCAAGAAGACAGCTCAACAGCACCTTCTCAACAGCAGCGAGGGATGGGTAATAAATGCTGGCCCAGCCAATGATACCCACATCCTATGAATTAAAGAAACGCTTCTTAAAAACGACATCTTCAATCAAGCTTTAGGTAACCTGCCATAATAGTTCCTTATCGGCTCATGGTCATATTTTGAATGAGTGGAGTGCCATGGGACATGTTATTACATTACAGGCATTGCATAAATACAAACTATTGTTGGAGCTCAATCTTCATGTTGGACAAAGGATGACGATAGGACTAGATGGATTCTGTGTAAAAACCGAAAGAACTGTGGATACTGTAAATCAGGAACAAAAACAGAAGTTGCTGGAAAAGCTCAGCAGGTCTGGCAGCATCTGTGAAGGAAAAAAAAATCAGAGTTAATGTCTTGGGTCCGATGACCCTTCCTCAGAATGCTCTGTGGCTGACTCTGGCAGGTATTGACGGAGACCTGTGTGCGCTTAGTCAACCTCCCAATTGATTTCCGATCTGCACATAGAATCCCTACAGTGTGGAAGCAGGCCATTCAGCCCATCGACTCGACACTGACCCTCCAAACAGCATCCCACCCAGACCCACCCCATTCCTATAACCCTGCATTTCCCACGGCTAATCACGTAGCCTGGACACTATGGGGTAATTTAGCATGGCCGATCCACCTAACCTGCACATCTTTGGACTGTGGGAGGAAACTCACGCAGACACGGACAGTCATCCAGTGCTGGAATTGCACCTGGGTCCCTGGCGCTCTGAGGCAATAGTGCTAACCACTGAGCTACCATGCACCTGAGGAACTAGTGGCATTGAGGGGCAGGGTGCCAGATCAAAGGATTGAAGGATACCAGGTTTTATTCTGTTTATAACAAATCAAATGATGATGTCTTCTAGGGTAATCACACAATAAAGCTTAGATAAACACAACATTGGTTAAGGAATGTTAAAACAACATTTGAAAAGCTCTTGAAATAAATCTTCACGGGAGGAATAAACATACCATGCTTTATTTCGTGCATGATGTGACAGCTTCCTGTGTGAGAGGAACAGAGTTACAGATGACAGTAAGTGCCATATAATGATGTTTCGAATTCAGTTCAATATCTTGGGTGGAACATTGATGAGTCAGGAATGCAGTCTGAAAGTCCATGCTCTGTTGACCCAAGACAGCCCAAGGAGTTTATTTGAAACAATTGATACCAGCTGACCCAAACACACGTTCCAGGTGAAGCAGCACTTTACCTGCACTTCACACAATCTAGTCTACTGCATTCGCTGCTCACAATGTGATCTCCTCTACATTGGGAAGAAGAAGTGTAGACTGTGACCGCTTTGCAGAACAACGTTCTGTCTGCAAAAAAGACCCTGAGCTTCCCGTTGTCTGCCACTTCGATACACCACCCTGTTCCCTGGCCAACATCTCTGTCTCAGGCTTGCTGCAGTGCTCTAGCGAAGCTTAGTGCAAACTGGAAGAACAGCACCTCATTTCCCACTTGGGAACCCTGCAGACTTTTGAGTTCAATCATTTTAGGGCCTGAGGCACCTTCTCCCATGCCTTTACCCCAACTCCCACACCTCAGGCCTTGTTATCATAGTCTGCTATCACACACTACCCATTGTTAGCCACCAACAGCCTCCATTAGCAGCTATTCATTCTCCCAGGCTGATCATTATCCACTGCTTTGTCTGTCCAACTGTTCTGTCTCTTTGGGCTCTCTCCTCACCTATCGTTTTCTCCTTAAGCCTCCCCAGCCTATCTCCTGCATAAAAAAACAATGTTTCCCTATTAAACCATCAGTTCTGCAGAAGGGTCACTGGATCTAAAACATTACTATGATTTCTCTCCACAGACCCGCTGAGCTTTCCCAGCAATTTCTGTTTTTGTAACTAATTTGCTGAGTTGAAGAGATGAAGATTCTCTTTGGAGTCTAGAAGAGTTTTGGCATATCTGTTGTCAATAGTAAAAAAGGTAGCAGAGATTCTCTTTGCTGTCCTTAGTTTCTCTTTGTGCCGAATGTAGGTACCTGCCAGAGAAGAAAATCAAAATTTCTTACCAGTACCTTCAAAAGTATAAAGCATTTTTGGGGCAGAGTGCAAGAAGTCAAACTGAATAAATGTACCACCCAGATGCAGGCAGATCTAACAGTCATTTATAGTACAACGGTCAGTGATGGAAGGAAATGTGAGAAAAGTCAGCTAGTAACAGATGCTGCCCCAGTCAAGGTGGGCTTTGCCCGAATAGAAGGTGCAAGAGAAATCAGTAACCCTATTGAAAAATTCATCCACTTATTAATCTATTACAGGGGGAAAGTTAATTCACCCCCCCTGTTCATGAGAACATGATGTTGTTTAAACACTGGAAAGATGTTAATATATTGAATAGAATAGAATAGAATAGCCTTTATTGCCACATATACTCAATGAGTATAGTGAAAAGTTTGTGTTGCTAATTACAGTGCCAACTAAATACAAAAGTACCTAGACACAGCTTCTTTAGTTTCAAGGTCTTACACAATAGAGAAGTAAAATGACCAGCATTACAGAAATAAAAGTTCAGTACAACAGAGCTTTGGTGCTAATGGTTAGCAATCAAAGAGATTGTTGATTTACAACTGCATGATCTGTGGTGAGCTCCACTGTGCGAGGATCAATGGACTGTTGCTATAAAGTAACCTCACCAATCTTAAAAATAATCTAATAATTATAGATTTCTTTAAAATTGAATTACAGTGGTGTAATTTAACCTTTGTTACTCAGTTTGTTAAGTGTTCTGTCCATTAATTGTTATGGAAACTGCCTGATGACCCTGACTACATCTATTTATATCCATCATCACTAGGGCACTCAACATGTCAGTTTAACTCATTAGTTTATAGTCAGATTTTACATCTTGTAACCTTTGTTTGTCTGGACAAGTTGCGAGAGGGAAACAAATAGTTTACACAGATTGATAAGTCAGTAAATGGGCCGGAAGTTGGCAAATGGAGTACAATGTGGGAAAATGTGAGGTTGTTTATTTTGGGAGGGAGAACAAAAGAACTTAAATGGAGGGAAACTGCAACACAAAGGGACTTGGGGGCTACTCATGCGTGAAACACAAAGCTAGCACACAGGTAGCAGGCAATCCGAAAGGTTAATGAAATATTGGTCCTTACTTCAAGGAGTAGGGAAGTCTTACTGCAGTTGTACAAGGTGTTGGTGAGACCACATCTGGAGTACTGTGAGCAATTTTGGGGCCCTTCTCTCAGGAAAAATATTTCATTGGAGGCTGGGAGAATGAGAGGCGACCTTGTTGAAATATCCATGATTCTTAGAGACTTGATAGTGTAGATGCTGAAAGGTTGTTTCCCCTTGTGGGAGAGTCTAGAACCTCAGAGCAAGGGGTTGCCCGGTTGGGATAGAGATGAGGGAGAATTTCTTCTCTCAGGGGGTAGTGAATTTTACCACAGAAGGCTGTTGAGACTGGGTTGTTAAGAATGTTCAAAGCTGAGATAGACAGATTTTTAATCACTAAGCGGGAGTCAAGGGTTGAGATCAGCCATGATCTCATTGAATGGCAAAGTAGACTCGATGGGCTGAATGGCCTGCTTCTGCTCCTACATTTTATGGTCTCTTCTCACCACAGCAGCAGCAGGTGGAAATTAAGTTCAATGAATAAACCTGGAATATGAAGCTAGTCCCAGTGCCCTTGACAACTATTCACAGTTGTAACAACCCATCTGGTTCCATAATGTTCCAGAGTGAAGGGAATCTGCTGTCCCTACCCAGTCTGGCCTACATGTGACTACTGGCCCACGACAGTCAGGTTGACTATAAACTGCCCTCTGAACTGGTGTTGCAAGCCCCTTAGGACAATTGAGAATCAGCGAATACATGCTGCCCTTGCTAGTGCCACCTACATCTCATGAAAGAATAAATTTTTAAAAAAGCTGTTTGACTTGTTTAAACCCTTCCTTAAGGATTCAGCAAGTAAAGCCTAATTCATTTTCTGTTCATTCACTGTTTAGTATTGCAATAATTACTGGGAAGGGGGCTTAAGGTCTCCAAATGACTCTTATAATTCTGGGGACATAGCAGGAAGAGGGAGCAAATACCATTTACAAAAATCACAAGATAGATGGAAATTTATTATTATTATTATTACTTGTGTTCGTGAAAATACAGTAAAACTGTGTACAAGTTGCCACAAAAGCAGCACCATTTATTTGTATATACTATACATTAAGAAAAAGGCAACGTCAAGCCAAATATCATTTTTTTTGTTCAATCCATGGCCCCTTGGTTTTATGAATTGGTTATTGCCGAGGGCTGGGGCTGTCCATCTGAAACGGCCACACTTCAGCCTTAGAAAGACAAAAAGGTGAGTTTGTTGTAAGAGGTGAAATTAAGAAATAATAATAATAATAAAAAAAGAAGGGTGCAGCGAGTCACTTGAAAGAGACTGGACAGGCTACAAGCCTGAACCCTAGCCTAACCTGCCACCTTTGCCATTTTGAAAAAACAAAGTTGATCTGAAACCATTCTGTGGGGACTTTCAAGTTAGAAGAAAAGATCTAGTGAAGGAAACATGGCATTTCCTTCTTATAGCAAACATGACTGGTGATAAAGTGGAGATTATGGAAACAGCAGACTTGTTCCTGTCAATGTCACTGAGCAATGCGGATTCTGTATCTGAAGGATGAAATGAGCCCGTAAGTAACCTTTACTGGTCTTTCACATCTAACAAGGGACAACATCGCACCCTGAGAAATGGAGTAGGAACAGCAAAGACAGTTTCATTAAGGGAATTGATTTGATTTGGCTGTGCTGAGAAACTGTTAAGTCACAGTTTATAGTATTCAAGGACTTTGACGACCACTTGAACGAAATAAGATGGTTACATGCTCCCAGACATTTCATTCTTTCTTCACCCTGAACTGCTGAGGCATTTAGACTTGTTGCACTTCAGACACTAAAAGGTAAAAGGATGCTCGACACACCACGAGAAGTGAGAGCTGATGCATTTTGGTAGAAGAACATGTAAAAGACCATGTAATAGAGCAGTGTATATGTGACAGATCGTTGTAAGAAGCAGGACAGGTAGAGAGAGCAGTAAGCAAAGCACGTAGAACCTTTGACTTTATTAACAGGAGTATAGGGTATAAAAGCAAAGAGGTGACGTTGAACTTGTGTGAGACACTTGGTAGACCTCAGTTGGAGTATTGTATACAGCTCTGGGCACCATGGCGTAGGAAAGATGTGAACACATTGGAGACAGTGCAGAAGCAGTTTATGAATGTGCTTCCAGGTACGAGGAACTTCAGTGATGAGGATAGAGTGAAGAGGTTGGGACTGTTCAACTTAGAGAGAAGAAAGCTGGGAGGAGATCTGAGAGACGGTTTCAAAATCATAAGCAGCTGGATAGAGCAGATAGGGAGAAGCAGGTTCCCATTCGTAAAAGGAACTAAAATGTGACAGGCATGGATTTAGAGTGATGTGCAAAAGGAGCAAGGGTGAAGGAAGGAAAAACTTTTTCACCCCGCGAGTAGTTAGAGTGTGGAATATAGTGTCTGGAAGTGTGGAGGCAGCAGGTTCGATTTGAGTCAGTGAATAATTTTGGATAAAAATAATTTGCGAGGGTTTGGGAGAAAAGCGGGAGATTGGTAATGATGCACGTTTAATGCGCTGGTGCAGGCATGATGGAGCGAACAGTCTCCCTCTGTGCTGCAACAGTTCTGTCATTCTGTCATTTTCTTTGCAGACATAAAAATGGACTCATTTGCAAAATACATGTTCAGCAAAGCAATTCAGCATGTCCATAAAAACTTTTGCCTACTTTTATAATTGCACCGTAGAAAGCATTCTATCGTAATGCATCGCAGCTCGGTGCGGCAACTGCTGTGCCCAAGACCGTAAGAAACTACAGAGAGTTATGAACACAGCCCAGTTCATCACACAAACCAACCTTCCATTCATTGACTCCATCAATACTTCTCACTGCCTCAGGAAGGCAGCTAATATCATCAAAGACCCCTCCCACCCCGGTTATAATCTCATCCAGTGTCTTCTGTCGGGCAGAAGATATAAAAGCTTAAACACACAAACCGACAGTTTAAGATTAGCTTCATTCCCCACTGTTATTACACTCCTGAATAGACCTCTCAAATTTTAAATTTAATGCTGATCTCGCTATCTGTGCACCTTCTCTGCAGCTGTAACATTGTATTCCTCGCTCTGTTCTATTACCCTAATGCACTCTGTACGGTATGATCTGCCTGTACTGCCCACACAACAAAACCTTTCACTGTACCTAGGTACATTTGACAATAATAAATCAAATCAAAATTAAAAAAAACAGTCTCGCTCGTTCTAATCCTGTTTGGAACCCCCCTCTCATGCATTGGGATGATGTGAATTTTGGAGTATAGTTGACAGATTTGATTCAGCATTTGCTTGCACATCATGCCAGCTATCACCTGCAGCCAAAACAAATGACTGTAAAAAAGTGCTCAACAATGTTTGCCAAAAGGCTTGGCTCTTTGACTCATACTAGTTACTGGTATTTAATGCTAAAATAGGTCTTGAATGAAACGCTAGTTTTTCTTGCTATTATCAGCTGAATGCCTTTACCTCAGATGGTACAATAGGTCGGAACAACATATTTGCAAGTCTCCAGTGAGTTTGCCAATGGGAGCCTGCACAGTAAAGCCACCTTGTCAAGCATCTGAGGGCCTGGCAAGGAGTGCTGTTATACAGACAGATACCCACTTTAGAATTGTCTCTTTTTGCTTCCCTCAGAGCCCTTGGGACTGCAGTCTAGCAACAGGCAAGGGTGACCCCAGGTAAGCTGCACTGCAGTCTACCAAGTGCAGCCTGGAAAGGGAAAAAAAATACTTTTGTTAAAGTGTTAGAAGTTTCAATAGCTGTAAGTACACAGGCTGATGTTTCTCTCTCACCTTGAAGAATTAAAAGTGGATATGATTGCCAAAGATAAATCCTGTTGTACCGACTATCCCCTCAGAAGGGCAACTGCTGGATTTGCCATGCTGTATGGAAATGCTGTTGAAGCATGGATGGGAGAGCTGAGGAGAACAGTGAGATTCTAACATTCAGATTTAATAGGCTGGATCTTCTGACAGACAGTCGTTATTGTAGCATACAGCATAGGGAGCCTGCAGTATGCCCGCAGACTTCGAAGGAATTGCCCAGGAGACTGATTTTTCTGCTGGGAAATTCAATCTGTATCTAGAACACTCCAAAAATCTCCATTTAAAATGTATAGTGTCTGGTGAAATTAACAAAAGTAGTGGCTTAGGAAATGCTAGAATATGAAATACTTTGTCTAACTCCTGAGCAACAGTTCAACAAACCTCATTCCTACCACACACAGCCCCAGTGATACCACCCCCAGACTCCACACTTCCCAGCTATGAGCATGTAGGTTAGTGTCAGATTTTCTGGTCTTTGCATTGTGTGCGTTCCTGGATTTAGTGTGATTTAAAGTGAGTTTGTTCTGTTTTTCATTAAGTGCTGCTTATTATTTATATTAAAATGTGGGAACATCCACAGTGCTGTTGGGGAGAGATTTTAACCCGATGACAGTGAAGGAACAGCGATATATTTCCAAATCAGGATGGCTTGGAGGGGAACTTGCAGGGAGTGGTGTTCCCATCTGTCTGCTGCCTTTGTCTTTATCTGTGGTAATGGTCGTGGATTTATGCTGTTGATAGAAGATGCTGTTTCAGGAGCCTTGGTGAATTTCTGCAGGGCATCTTGTAGATGGTACACATTGCTGCTACTGTGCATCGGTGATGGAGGGAAAGGATGTTTGTCGATGTGGTACCAATGAGGCAGGCTGCTTTGTCTTGGATGGTGTCAAGTTTGTATGTTGTTGGGGCTGCACTCATCCAGGCAAGTGGGGAGTATTCCACCACACTCCTGACTTGTGCCTTGTAGATGGTGGACAGGATTTGGGGAGTCAGGAGATGAGTTACTTGCAATATTCCCAGTCTCTGACCTGCTTTCCTGCTCACAGTATTTATTTGGCTAGTGTAGTTCAGTTTCTGGTCAGTGGTAACACCCAGGATGTTGATATGGAGGATTCAATAATGGTATTGATATAGAATGCCAAGGGGTGACAGGAAGACTCTAATTTGCTGGAGATGGTTACTGATTGGGGCTTGTAAGGCTTGAATGTTACTTTACACTTGCTGAGTCAAGCTGGAAATTGTTGACTCTTTTTGCACTTGGACATGGAGTGCTTCAGTATCTGAGGAGTTGCGAACGATGCTGAACATTGTGCAATCATGAAAGAACATCCCTAATTCTGACCTTATGATGGAGGGAAGATCATTGATGAAGCAGCTAAAGATGGCTGGGCATTACCCTGAGAAATTCCTGCAGAGATGTCCTGGAGATCAGAAGATGTCCAACAATGAAAGCCATCTTCGTCTGTGCTAGTTATAAGACCAACCAGTGGAGAGTTCCTCTCCCAATTCCCATTTGACTCTGATGTTACTAAAGTGTTTCCTGGTCACCTCATTACCTTTTGGCCAGAACTAACAGTCTCTTTCATCTCACTCAATCCTTCCTTTTCTCTCACTGAAGGAGAAGACAACAGGGTGGAAAGGGACAAGAGAATGGGTAGGGAGGTGCCGCCATGAGGTAAGATTCCTTGCCCTCACGGGAGAGGTCTGGGATTGCCCCTGCGAGTGGTAGGTGTGGGGTCAGCCTCTCAATGCTAGATGATGTGAATCCAATGAGTGGGAGCATATTCAGATGTCTGGTTACATGGGATGTTTTTTCAGGAATATGAATGAGGTTATAAACACTGAAAATAGTCATTTGGAACACTAGAATATTTCTTTCAAAAAAAAAGGACACATTTTACTGAAGGTTTTCATCCTGCACTCATCAGGACATTTCACAAAAATAACAATGTAAATGTTTTTACATGCGAAGGGCATACTGTTTGTTGGCAAGTTATCGTCGTCTTCTCCTGCAAAACTGAAGATGACTTCCACCCATTCCAGACTTGCTTCTCCTGAAGTGACTGAATAGTCCAATACTGGGTTCGCACGCTTGGGGCCTGGAGGTTTGTTTGATGAGGCAGTTGGTAGCATACTCACAGGGGGAGGCAATGGCCTCAGGGTATTATCATTGGACCGTTAATCCAGAGGCCCAGGTAATGTTCTGGGGATCTAGGTTTGAATCCTGCCACAGCAGATGGTAGAATTTGAATTCAATAAAAATAATTCTGAAATGATGACCATGAATCCGTTGCGTATTGTCAGAAAAACCCATCTGGTTCACTAATGTCCTTTAAAAGAGGAAATCTGCTGTCCTTACCTGGTCGGGCCTACATGAGACTCCAGACACATAGCAATGTGGCTGACTCTCAACTGACCTCTGGGCGATTAGGGATGGACAATAAATGCTGGCCCTCATCCTGTGAATGGATAAAAACAAAATCTGAGAACCCTCACTGCAGCCAACTCTGCAGCTGGTAGACCAAGCAATATCCCAGGCCACTGCACTTGGAGGACCTGCCAGAGACCAGGAGCCTGCCCCACCCTGGGCAGGAAATGACCTGTGGGCACTCCAGCACCCACCCATTGGTTCTCATCACCAAAGGCTCAGCGTGAGTGGAGGGGCATCACACTAGATCTCCCTTCCTCACAAGAAAACTGGGCAGTGCCAGAAGGCCTGAAGAGAAATCACAACAGGTCCCTCGGAAGTTTCCTTTCAGGAGACTACAGAGGTGGCTGGTTCCTCTACCTTCACCCTGCTTGCCCCCCTCCAATAGGAGGGGCCTCTTCCCTCTGACAGACAGACCCTCTGGGATGCCTGCAGCCAAATGCCCGCCACGGTCACCCAACCAGGCCCCCTGGGTTCATTGGGCTCCACAGTTCCCTCCAGCCCAGCTGCGCAATCAGGGACAACACTGCAATGTCGTGGGAGGAAGGGAGAAGTAGAAGAAATCCTATTGAGGGCATGTTGACAGTTGACATTGCAATGTAAATGAGACTTGATGTCTTTATAAAACTGCTTGTTAGTGGACTACAGCTGTAGGTTTTGGTATCTGTGTAGCTCTGGATACAAATGTGAGAACATGTTGTACCCATGTAGGGTGGTCAATGGATTGATGTGTGCTCAGAGCCTGCAGTAAGATATGGGAGCAAAGTGACTGAGGTGTGTACTGGGCAGTGCCAATATCCCTGCTCTGTCCCCTTGCCTCTGAGTGACATGGTGCTGGAGTGAATGAGGAAGCTGGGGCACCACACTTGGGTCGATGCCTCACGATTGCTCGGCATTAGGGAGTCTGTGACTCATACTGTGCGTGGGTCCGCATTTAATGTGATTTTCTTTTAAAAGGCCTCACATCAACCGCAGTCTCCCTCACAGGCCAAGACACTTACTCTGGCAGCTCCAAGTGTAGCCGCAGCCATTTCCCTTCACAGTACGTACTTCTGAATTCCAGCGCGATCTACGGCTCTGGTAAGTGGGACTGAGGATTCCTGACCAGCAAGGTGAACTCGTTTGGCCAGAGACTGCACCAACAGGCATGGTAAGGCAGTAACCCTGTGAGTGTGCAGCTAGGCGGTAAATGAATGGACACAGCAAGCAAGCAATCCTAAGATTGCAGCCTGGTGCAGCCTATGAGCTGAGTGCCTGTCCCTGCCCTTCCAAGGCTAGTTGCTGGTGCTGGCAGTAGCGAAAGTCAGTAGTTCCTAAATGACCTACCGGCAGATTGAAGAATTGGTATGACGGTCTCTAGGGGTTGGCAGATGCAGGGTGCCAATATCCATGGAAGAGGGGCGCATGTGACTGGTTACCCTGGATATACCCCTGCCCTTATGGTGCTGGCTGTTTGCAGGTATCCAATCCGATTTCCATGTCGAGGTTTCTCAATGTCTGTGTTGTTTGACATGTTTGGTGAGGTTGGAAAATTGATATTAATGAAGGGAGTTATTGAAGCTTACAGCAAGCTTCAATCCCTGTTGATTGCTAACTTGCTGCTGCAGAGCGAGAATCTTGCCTCACTGCTTGGCAAAAATGCAACAACATGGTCCAGACATTGAGATATGTAATTCAGCTGCCATAGCTTCTGTTGCTCATTCTCTTATAACACTCCTGTTCTGTGTTTCGGTCAAATATCTGTGTCTGTTTCCTTGTTCTGGATTGTTACTTTCTCAGTCATAGACACTTCAGTTCTGTCAGTATGCACCAAAATGTTTACCTTCAGACTGTGAGAAATAAGTCTCTTGAAGTCAGTACACAATGTATTTGGTTTGATTTTTCAACAATTGGTCCTGACTGCAGTAAAATTCATTTTATTTAGAGTTGTCGCTACAATTGAAGGTGTCATAGCTAATGTGGAGTTTCGAAGAGCAAGCGGTGATCTCATTGAAACGTATCAGATTCTTTAAGGGGCTAGACAGGGTAAATGCTGAGAGGATGTTCCTCCTCATGGGAGAGTCTAGGACCAGAGGGCACAGGCTCGGAATAAAAGGGCACCAATTTAAGCCTGAGTTGAGGAGGAAATCTTTCTCTCAAAGGGTTGTGGGTCCTTGCCGCAGAGTGGGGGTCTTTGTGTATATTTAAGGACAAGATTGGTAGGTTCTTGATCAGACGGGGAATCAAAGGTTGTGGGGAAAATGCAGGAAAGTGGATGTGAGGAATGTGGGATCAGCCATGATCCTATTGAATAGTGGAGCAGACTCGAGGGACTGAATGGCCTACTTCTGTTTGTATTCCTAATGGTCTCACTTGTTATGTGCATGTCTTAAACACAGAATTACAAGGAACAGTTGCAGCTTTAAGATGAGGATATTTCTGTAGCTGCACCTTCATGCTGCAAGATATAATTTCCCAGTGGGAAGCCAAAGTTAAATAGATCCAACCAAAATTAATACTTTTCACTATGTATTCATACTGGCAATGTAACGCATACTCAGAGCCTTCTGGTTCTAGAAAGCATTTATTTACTCTTCAGGGCTTTAGTTGAACAATAAAGTTCTTGTTTAACCTGAAACAATTTATTGGCACCTATGCTTAGACAAGCTCCTGGGTCCCTTTGTGAGGAGTACCTGCCAGTTTTCAGGGAATATCCTCAAGTCTTGGTGCTTTCTGGATCTCAATCATTATTGATTCATTTTGGGGTGGTGCAACACACCTTGAGGTCAGTGCGACTACAGTGCGAGAACTTCGGAAATTCAGGCTACAATGTTCAATAACCTTATAAGATGGGTATGGGGTTTGTGATTAATTTGTGACAGTAGGCAGTGTGCAAATGTTGTGGTATCTGCTCGTGGAAACAGTTGCAGTGTCCTCGATAAGAAGATTGTTGGTAGCTGTGTGGGAGAGATCACAGACTTGGGAGAGATGAAAGAAAACACTGCAAATATTGGCAATGTACCATAGATTAGTCAGGCCATCCAAGGACGTAAAGATCAGTCACTGTTCTGGTCCGCACTCTCAATGTGCGACCCACCTTTTGTCTTGACAGATGTTCACTGACTTGCTGTGTAATTCCAGCAGTTTAGTAGTCTGCTTCCAGACTAGTAATCTGGGGTTTTAAATCAATGATATATACACATGAGTTCACAGTGCATCATGACATTCAATTGCTAATTAACTAGGAGGTCAGATCGCTGGGCAGCAGGTTTGAAATGCAGCATGATGCCAACACTGTGGGTTCAAATCCACACTCGCCGAAGCACTCTCCTCAACTTCTCCCCTCACCTGGGGCGTGGTGACCCTTAGTTTAAACTCAACACAAGACATCTTTCTGTAATGTGAGAGCAGCCCTATGGCCTGGCAGGCTTATGTAGATGTTTAACTAAATGGTAGCTTGTGTCAGTATTGATGACTATGAAACTATCAGATTGCCACAAAAAAAATCTACCTGATTTAGTAATGCCCTTTAGGAAATTAAATCAGGCATATTTGTGAATCCAGGCCCAGAACATGGTGGCTCAGTGGTTAGCTCTGCTGCCTCACAGCACCAGGGACCCGGGTTTGATTTGACGCTGGGGCAACTGTCTGTGTGGAGTTTGCATGTTCTCCCTGTGTCTGCGTGGGTTTCCTCCGGGTGCTCCAGTTTCCTCCCACGGTGCAAAGATGTGCAGGTTAGCTGGATTGGCCATGCCCAATTGCCTGTAGTGCCTAGGGGTGTGTAAGTTAGGTGGATTATACATGGGAAATGCAAGGTTGCAGGGAAAGGGTAGGGGGATTGGTCTGGGTGGGATGTTGTTCAGAGGGGTCGGTGTGGATTTGTTGAGCTGAACGGCCTGTTTCCACACTGTAGGGATTCTGCTTCTATGATGCTGCTTGGCCTGCTGTGTTCATCCAGCTCTGCACCTTGTTGTCTCGGATTCTCCAGCATCTGCAGTTCCTACTATCTCGGATTCTATGAACAGTCTGGTTGACCCCTAAGTGCCCTGTAAAATGCCTGAGTATGCATCAGTTAAATTTCAGAAGGTGAATCAATGCTATTTTCTCAAGAGTAATTCAGGAAGGAGTATTAAAACTGACCTTACTGTTACACACATATCCTATGGATGAGTGTATATAGCAAGTTCTGCACTGGTTGGATTCATACCTTGTCCAAAGGCAGATGGTTGTGATGTTCGGAGATCAACATCTCAGCTCCAATGCAGGAGTTTCCCAAGGTAGATAGTGTCCTAATCCAGAGATATTCTTACAGAACTCTGGAATCAGTGGGACTTGAATATGGATCTCCGAACTCAGAGATAGGGGTATTACTGCTCCATCACAAGCATCCCTTAGACTTACTCAAGATATTGATATTTTCTACTCAATCTGTTCAGAGGTGTTATGACACACTACTGGGAGCAGGTTTGATTTGAATCCAGGCCTCCTGGCTCAGAGGTAGGGTCATTAACACAAGAACCCCTAAGAGTTACTTAAGGTAAGATACTGGCCTCAACCATCCACAGCTGATTCACCAATAACCTTTCTTCATTTATAAAGTCAGAAGGAAGTATGTTTGCACATGTTTGAGTCGTGTTGTGTTGTATTCACAACTCGACAGGAAATGGAGCTGTGTACAAACATGTACATGAGGATCTTGTGATGCAGTGGTAGTGTCCCTGTCTCTGGGCCAGATTCAAGTCCCACCTGCCCCGTATGTTATTGAACAGGTTAATTAAAAATCTCTATAACCATTTGCAGCAACACTTGGACAACATTCAGGCTTGGGCTAATAATGGACAAGTAATATTCATACCACGCAAACGCCAGGCAGCGACTATCTCCAAAAAGACAGAATTTAATCACCTTCCCTTAACGCTTCATGGTATTATCATCAGTGAAATCCTCACTAGAAACATCCTGGGTGAGCATTGTTCAGAAATTTATTTGGAGTAGCGGTCAAAACACTGGCTGCAACAGGAGCTCAGCATGTGGGATTTCAACTGCAAATAATTCATCCCCTGACTCCCCAAAGACTATCCACCATCTACACGGCCGAATAAGAATGCGATGAAATACTCCCCATTTGCTTTGAGTGCAACTCCAACAACACTCAAGAAGCTGAACACTATCTAGGCTAATACCATGCTGCTGTTGCTAGAAATAAGTCCATGGCATTGTGACTCACATGTGCCTTGTATCCAGGTAGAAATTCTTTTAGCTAAAAACTCTCTCTTATTTTGCTTTAAAGTACAATTACTTATAACCTGACATTCACAACACCTTCCTGGGACTTTGGGGACCTGCAGTCTAACCATTATTTTTAAAAAAATCATGTTGCTGCGATTGTCTCCAAGTGTGATCACCTAACAACTTGTGTCTGCAAACAATCTGGACCTCCTTTTCATCTTTAACATCCATCTCACCCAGGCCTGTGGTTTAGCGGACTTTGACACAGTTCAAATGACCCCCTTCATTTTATCCTAAATTAAAGATGCTGACCCAAACATCATAATATTATAAACCTCATCTTTGTAATAATTATTCACAGACGATGAGGAATAAAGAGAAAACGTAGAATCCCTACAGTGTGGAAGCAGACCATTCGGCCCATCAAGTGCATACCGACTCATCCAAAGAGCATCTCATCCAGACCCAGTCCCCCTACCCTACATTTCCCTGGACATTACGGGCAATTTAGCATGACCAATCCACTTAACCTGCACATCTTTGGACTGCGGGAGGAAACCCATGCAGACACGGGGAGAATGTACAAACTCCACATAGTCGCCTGAGGGTGGAATCAAACCCAGGTCCCTGGCGCTGGTGAGGCTGCAGTGCCAACCACTGAGCCACCATGAGTGAGAGAACTGTACATGGGTGTATGTAGTGAAAGAAACACATGTGAAACAAAATAGTAATATAACACCTTTCCATCTGACACATTTGAAGTTATTACAGTACAATATAATTACCATTTGAGGTCGAACACCAGGAGTCCCAGCTTTGACAGATAGAAATTAGAATAGGATGAATGTTTAAGCATAAAAGTATTTTAAGTGTCATCAATTTCTTATAATGTTTTTATGTCAATTGACCCTTGCTATGGTTAGCTGATGTACTTGTAAATCACTGACTTTTGAAAAAAAATTGACTAGTTTCCATTTGCCAGATCAAGACGAACATGATTGATAGCAAAGTATGCAGCATTCAGCAGGTGGCAGACAAATATTACACAAAAGCAGCAGACAAACAGATGTAAGAACTTTGGCCTCTTAATTTAATCTGTCGTTCAGTGAGATCATGGCTGATTTGTGTATCAATTTCATTTACCTGTCCTTGTTTCATATGGCTTGATGCCCTTACATAACAAATTGTATTGATCTCAGATCTGCAATCTTCAGTTGGCCCAGCGGATCTGGAACATCTTTGGGTAGTGTTGGGACCATATTGCGTACGTGCTGTGGGCTAGGAACAGTGGGAGCCCTGAATGGCGTGAACTATGGCGAGAAACTAGGGAGAGTCCCATGAAAAGTGAGGGAAGCCTTTGGGGCATTGCAATGTTGGGGACAACTCGCAGCATTTTCCATGTGTTGAGAGGGGATTCTTACTGGACAGTGGTGAGGTGCCCATTAACAGGGATTATTGCTTATTGCTGGTCTTTATCAACTCTGCATCTGGCCTCATTTAATATCCTATCACCCAAGCCAGGGAACGAGACGTTGACAGCTGCCAACAGGGCTGTCCGAGCAGGTATCTGGTGACACCACCTTGCCACGTACTCCTCCGCACTCCCATCTTGGACACCTAGCAACAGCTTTTCAGGGCATGTTCCAGGGTATGTTTTCAGGGCATATGCAGGGGCACATTCAGGGCATGTTCCAGGGCACGTTCCAAAGGACGTACCAGGGCTAATTCCAGGGCACATTCCAGTGCATTTTTCAGAGCATGTTCCAGGCTCATTGCAGAGCACTGGCTGTACTCATCCAGTCCATGGCCACTGGTACCCAGTCTCTGCAGTCCCTCATGGCCCCTCTATGATTCACTTACGGGATGTTTCTGCATTTAAAATCTGCACGGTGGTGCACATCGTCTACTAGCACAGTTGTGTTACTTCAGGGAGACTTTGTATCCAGTAACAGACTTCTCGCTGATGGACTGGACCAGGCTGCTTCTCAGGGCTTGCTCTGTTAGCACTCAGTCGTCTTGAGCCTCCCTGGAAACTCACAGCAGTCCTGCCTTGCCCCCACAGAACGGAGCTGCCAGTCTTGCAGTGCCATTTGGTACAGATGTGAAACCAAGACACCATGGCTGTCAGCAACCCTCAATCAACTCAAGAGAGACAGCCTTCACTCAATGGGTACCAGTCCAGAGACTTGGGCAGCCGGCTCAGGGTGGTCTGCATAAGAGGCTGAAGGGTTGAATGTCAGGCAGCCCACCCACTCACCTTAGCTTTACTTGGCCTGGGAGGAGTGAAAGTGAGGGACTGAGAGAGTTGAAAGCAAGCAGTACAGCTGCTGGTGCCGTAGCTGGCGGAGGAAAGTTGGCGAGGGGGCCCTGAGCAAATGAGTGGGCAGCACTGAGGGTGTGCAGAGTTAGGAAGGGTGTGGGGGTTTGTGTGGGTGAGAGCTCGTGAGGGAAGATGCTGCATGTGACATTGAGATGGATAGAGCATGAGCCGTGGAGGAAGCTAGGTGCAGTAGCAACGATAGAGTGAGTATGAGGCAGCGGAGAGAAAATGGTGGCACTTAGCTTGACCTTTTTCTTCAACTGCTGGGCATTCCTCCAAATGACTGAGACTGCAATGGCCCAAGTAACAACCTTGGTCCAGGCTAGTAGGGTTCGATGGTGTGGTCTCCTCTGTTGGTCCTGTGGGAGTGATGGCCTAGTGCTATTATCACCAGAGACCCTGGTAATGTTCTGGGGACATGGGTTTGAATCCCGCCACAGCAGATGGTGGAATTTGAAGTCAATAAATATCTGAAATTAGGAGTCTAATGATGACCATGAATCCATTGTCAATTATCAGAGGAAAACCAAAGAAATTAACTAATGTCCTTTACGGAAGGAAACTGCCATCCTTACCTGGTCTGGCCTACATATGACTCCAGGCCCATAGCAATATGGTTGACTCTTAACTGACCTCTGGGCAATTAGGGATGGACAATAAACACTGGTTAGTGACGCCCACATAAATGAATTAATGAATAAAAAAGAGCGTCCTTTCTCTATGTCAGTGGAGAGAAAGCAGAGTTCATGTTTTGGGTCCAGTGACCTTCTTCAGAACAGTGCTGAACCCAAAACATCAATTCCGTTTTCTCTCCACAAATGTTGCCAGATTTGCTGAGTTTCTCCAGCAGTTTCTGTTTTTATCTGAGACTTCCAGCATCTGCAGCTCTTTATTGTTTTACGAAGGTGCAAGGTGTCTGAAGTAGCTATTATTGATACTTTAGTGGTCTATCTGATTGACACTCTTGTAAGGTCTTAGGAACAACAGATTTTTTTTTGTTGCAGGAGAAGATCCATGCATGGATGCTTTTCAGAGCAGTTTCACACATTGCATTGTTACCGTATGGCTCACTGGCTCTGCAAAGTGGACACAGAAAAATTGTAAATTGGCAAGGGGACATAAGGGGTGAGTGGGAAACATAAGTTGGCATTGGGGCTAAAAGGCACTATCAGGTTGGTTAGGGGTGGGATAATGGAGGTGAGGTGGCACTGCATTGGAATAGAGGGAAAATGGAAGAGAAAATTATTTTCCAAAAGTTTCACAAATCCAGTCTATGGTTCATGACTCCTGTGAGGAGTTGTGTATCTGAGTCATGCAGAATCTGGTCTGAGACCCTAAAAGTTGCAGGGGACTAGGGGAACCCAACCTCACAATAAGCTAACCAGGTCAGGAGCATGAATATGGTCCATGTTTGCACTCTTGTCCTGCATCAGCAGGAATTGAAAATGTTGGGAATGGGGCAGGAATCCCAAAAATTGAGTTGCGCTCACCATTTTAAAATTGGTCCTGGCCTTTGTCTCCAATGAAAAATTCTAGTGAGCTCTCAGGACAGATATTGAACAGACCAGTCTGTAGGTAATTGGTTTCTTTCTTAATCCTTTCATAAATAATGGAGTGGCGTTTCCATTTTTTCAATACAAAGGCACAAATTGCGAATCGAGAGCGCTTTAGAAAATTATAACTAATGTTTCAGAGACAAAAATAGAAATTGCTGGAAAAGCTCAGCAGGCCTGGCAGCATCTCCGTTCTGAGGAAGGGTCACTGGACCTGAAACATTAACTCTGATTTCTCTCCACAGATACTGCCAGACCTGCTGAGCTTTTCGAGCAATTTCTATTTTTGTCTCTGATTTACAGCATCTGCAGTTCTTTCGTTTTTTTTAAATAACAAATGTTTCTGCAATTTCCTCCATTATTTTGTACCCTGGCCAAAAAAAAATCAGCTTCCAGAGATTTGTCTGCCTTATGTCTCATTATTTTCTCCATTGCTATTTTGTTAATTCATGTTTAACAAGTATTTTATATCCATTTCACAGAAGAGGAAAAGTCAGCAGCAGAAAGGAATTTGGATACAAGTTATGGGAAGGAAATTAATGAATTGATAAATGTGACCTTTTCGATTGGCCATTATAATGTAACCCACATGCGGTTTCAGTGAGTCTATAAATATCAATTTCTTTTAATTAAGTTATAAAACTTCCTTGCTGTTTGTTTTGATGTCCCTTTCTTTATTTTTGTTATTTTCTTTATACCTTATTATAAGCTCTAACAGTTTGCTGGCTTCCCACTTTTCTTTGCATTTATACAAGACTTTCATTTTAGCTTAATACTTTATCGTATTTGTTGACTGTGGCTGCTTAAATATACAAATAGTTTTCTTTCTGTTAATAGGTTTCTACAATAACTGCACAGTACCATGGTCAATTTATTTCCCATTACTTTGAAGTTTATCATACTTAAATTTCAAAGACTTAAGATCAGATGCAGAAAATAAAGCCCTCAGTAGAGCACTTGCAACTACCATACTGTATTAATGCAATATTAATATAGAGAACACTGGAGAAACTCAGCAGGTCTGGCAGCATCTGTAGAGAGAGAAAGAGAATTAACATTTCAAGTCCAATGTGACTCTCTTCTTCACACTCCTGAAGCATTTACATGGTGAACTTGCACATGCTTTTGACAGTTTTTCTGGAAACTGAAATGTGTAATTTGAGGCCATAACCCTTTTTCGTTTCAATGAATTGAAGTGGATTCCTTCCTTCATGTTCATAGACTCAAAGGGACTAAAACCAGTCGACTCATTAGCTCTGGTGCTAATGGAAATAAAAATTTAAAATTCCCTTATTCTCGTCCTCAGGATATTCAAGCAATAAGCTCTAATAATAGCTTTTAAGGTTTGAAGGTCTTTCCAAATCCCCCTGAGACTGTGGCTGGTATGCAGACGATTTAATTTGCTTTATCTTTAAACTGCTTTATTATATTCTTTAAGCTAATAACTGCTATCAGTGTGTTTAGAAACTTGTCCTTGGTATCCCCAGGCTGTTGGATATGTACATGTATATTGTCCCTGAGGTTGTAGGTTCTTTATCTCTTAAGTTCTTCCCCACTCGAAACGCTCTTTTATTTATATCTGTACATTTCTGGGTACTAAATACAGCTCTCTAGCGTAATGTCTACGATCTCTCCCTTAAAATGTTTCTTCTATTCTAATATCTTCTCTTGATTTCTTTTACTGATGCCGGAGTCTTGTCATAAGTTCCACAATTTGTGTATATCCTTACGTTACATTAGCTACACGTCGCCTTTTGAAATGGCAGGTACCTTAATCTCTTTCATACCGAATCTGTCTGGGTAACCTATGCCTAATGAAAAACTGAACGGATCCATCAAATACTACCTCTGCAGTCATTTTCCTTAAAGTTGTTAGTTCGGAGAATTAGGTAGACAAATCCAAGAGAGGTAAATGATATTGGTACTCCATTTTGATTTTTGCATCCCACATGATCCACTAGAATTTTACTTGCAAGGTTCTTCTAAAGCAGACATTGAGATCATTGGAGTTGGTTTAACTGACATTGAGGGCTTCCCAACCACTTGACATGAATCTTCCGTAATGCAACCATAACCCTGGCCAATGAAGGTGCTTCATTAATTTAGGTTATTATTCCTAAATAACCTGCTCTCAATCTCAGTGACAATTCTTAAAATTTCTTTCTGGCAACCAGGAGCAACAACAACTTAATGGACCACTGTCCACTCCTCATTCACTGGTCTCTGATTGAGGTCTTCCCTTCCCCCTCAGTCTATCATTTTCAGGAAATAACATTCAAGGAGTCTTTCTGATGTTGCCTCATGTCACACCCCTGACACAGTCCCTGCAAATAGTTAAGAACCGAAATAACTGCGGATGCTGGAAATCAGAAACAAAAACAGAAATTGCTGGAAAAGCTCAACAGGTCTGGCAGCATCTGTGGAGAGAAATAAGAGTTAATGTTTTGGGTCCAGTGACCTTTCTTCAGAACTGATGGCCATTCGGTAGATAAGTCCATGAGGGTTAAATGATATTGGTATTCCATTTTGATTTTTGACCTTATCCCATAGCATTATACCTACCACCATCTCAGCACACCAGCCTGACATGAAATTTACAAGGCCATCCCAGGAGCTGAGAGCCATCAAGGTCGGCAGCACAGATGGAATCTGTGCCGAAGGAACAAAATATGGCAGAGAAGTGTTTGCCACTAAAATATAAGACCTCATTTCTCCCATCTGGAAGGAGAACAGCATGCTAGCAAGACACCATAACTGTGATCACTTCCAACAAAAGGAAATTGTGGTAACTACAGAGGGAGTCTCTGAGCTGTCTTCCACAAGGAAGATCATTGGAAGAATCCTCCTCATGCACGCAGTGGCTGAAGAGTTCCTCCCAGAGTTGCAAGATGGGTTCTATCTTCACAGAAAGACAAGTCCTAGAGAAATGGAAAGAGTATCACCCTTCCATGACCTTGCAAAGGGTGTCAACACTGTAAACCAGGATGGACTAGGGCGTATTCTCATCAAATTTAACTACCAATAAAAATTTCTCACCATCCTCTGGCTGTTGCACAACAACAAGCAAGTCATTATCCTCACCAATGGTTCCACCATAGGGATGCAATGCACGTGCAATTGGCTCCAGCAAGGCTGTGTCATTGCCACCAGCAACATGGTTGACTTAATTGCCATCTGAGCAATTAGGGATGGGCAATGAATGCTAGCCAAGCTAGCAATGTCTTCATCCCGTGAATGAACTAAAAAACTTGAGTTTTCGCGTTCTCGTTCCGCTGTCTGAATTTGACCTCCACTTGAGTCTGACTATAACCAGCGCCTCAATACTGGGAATGTTGGCCAGCGGGAGGGCACCGATACTGGAACACCTAACCTGTCATTGGACTTAGCAGCAATATTGCTAGTGATATTCCTCTTCGGATCTTCAGTGTCTCTTTCACATAGTCCAGACCTGCAACACATGCAAGAGGATAGGCAACACTGCTAGTCAATAGACCGTGAGCTTAGTGCTGGGTTTCAGGTCTTACCATCTAACACTATTCCTCATACAGTTGAACTCTTGTGAAGGTGCACTGGAGGTGAAATTGAGTGTCATTGCCAATGTCAACCTTCCATGAAAGTAGGCTTCAAAAGATGTGAGAACTGTTCCACATTGTCCATGCACCTTGTGTTGCATGGCAGACTGAGTAATTTTGTTTTCTGCATGTATAGCTTAAGGCCAATAGTTTCATAAGCCTCTGTGATGAAGGTGTGGAGCTCCATCTCTGGCTGTGTACACACAAAAGGTGTCATTTGTGTATTGCAGCTCAGTGACAGAGCTTGGGGCAGTCTTGGATCTGGAATGATGGCAATGTTAAGTTGAGCAATTTTCCATTCATCTCCGAGAGAAGCTCCACTCCTGTGGGAAGTTTCATGAATGCGGGCTGAAGTGTTGTAGTGAGCTGGTGGGAGAAGTGTGTCAAAATCCTGGAATTCCCTCCCTAATGGCATTGTGGGTCACTCACAGCGCATGGACTGCAGCGGTTCAAGAAAGGCAGCTCACCACCACTTTCACAAGAGCAACCAGGGACAGGAATAAATGCTGGACCAGCCAACAACACCCATGTCCCACGATTGAATGAAAAAGAAGCCAAATCGTTAATCAGTTTCAAATCTCTCTCTTCATTTGGTAAATTAGGTCACTTCATAAATTAGCTTCGTATATGGGAACAAGTTTGTATCTTCCATGAATGTACCCTATCGATATGTTTAATTTTAACAAGCCCACTGCAGGACAAATGATATAATCTGCCACCATCAGTAACGGAACTGGCCTAGTATCTCTTACAATGTTCATTGATTACTTATTTTGTTGGAGGAGTAAGGGGATACTTCTCAATTAGGGACAAAACTTCCACATGGCCAAAGATTTTACTTTCAACTTCCAACAATTTGGGTTGTACATGTTCTGTCTTATTAAAACACTTCTATGAACTGGATCACCTTCTGTCTTCTCCCTTAAGGCAGAGTCTATTCTGTTTCCAAAAGTTCTATTTCACCAGGTTCCTTGTAGATCCAGTGTTTTACTGCCCCCTATCTGCCTATGCGATATACCATCTGCCAGGACAGCAACTTAATTGTCCAAACATGGCGTAATATCTATTTGGATGCCGTTTCTAAATTCTTCCATTCTTTACATTCTCAAATATCTCTTCAAAGTTCATTAACAACAGTTCATAGTCAAACAACATTCTTTCCCCTTAGCTAGGAGTAGGAGTAGGCCATTCAGCCCCTTTGCCAATTCATATGATCTTGGCTGATCCCATCTCAGACTCAACTCCATTTTCCTTTCCATTCCCCATTACCCTTAAACCCATTACTTATTTAAAAAAAACTATCCTCCTTAAATTTACTCAATGTCCCAACATCCACCCTGCTCTGTGGTAGCGAATTCCATAGATTTGTCACCCTTTGAGAAAAGTGCTTTCTTCCCATTTCGATTTTAAACTTTTATCCTAAACTATGATCTCTCGTTCTGAACTGCTCCATCAATGCTTATTATTTCGTAATCAGCAATTATTCATCTCAAAATCTGCCAATCTTTTTCCTTGGAAGGCAGTTTTCACTTCTTTTTGGCCAAGTGAGACTTTTCTCAAAGGACACAAAGTGCCTTTCAACTCCTTCCTCCTAAATTTAACAGAAAGCAAACTTTCCCAGATAAATCAAAATTCATAGCTGAACTCAAATCATCATGCAATCCATTCCCTGTCCATGCACACAAAAACTTTCTCTTTTTAGTCCATAGCTGCTTACTTATTTACCTCCAATTCAAGCTTTCACATCTCTTTTACTGTTGCATTTCTTTTGCTTTATCAAGTGCAAGCTTTTTTATTTCTCTTTCTTGTTATGTTTCCCCTCCTTTTAGATCTAGTTGCTTCATCTGTAACTGGGCTTCACTTAGAATCATTGAGTCATACAGCACAGAAACAGACCCTTTGGTCCAACCAGTCCATAATCCCAACCTAAACTAGTCCCAACTGCCTGCGCTTCGCCATATCCCTCCAAACCTTTCCTGTTCATGTACTTATCCAAATATCTTAGTAACATTGTAACTGTGCCTGCATCCACCACTTCCTCAGGAAGTTCATTCTGTATGCGAACAACAGTTTGTAAAAAGATTTGCCCCTTGTAGAGTCATAGAGATGTACAGCACGGAAACAGACCTTTTAGTACAACTCGTCCACGCCGAACAGATATCCTAAATTAATCTATTCCCATTTGGCCCAAATCCCTCTAAACCCTTCCTATTCATGTACCCATCCAGATGCCTTTTAAATGTTGTAATTGTACTAGCCTCCACCACTTCCTCTGGCAGCTCGTTCCATACATACACCACCCTCTGTGTGAAAAAGTTGCCCCTTAGGTCTTTTTTAAAATCTTTCCCCTCTCACCTTAAACCTGTGCCCTCTAATTTTGGAATATCTTTTTAAAATTTCTCTCCTCTCACCTTAAAAATGTGCCCCCTAGTCTTGAAATCCCCCATCCTAGGGAAAAGACACCTACTGTATCATTAACTTTATCTATACCCCACAGGATTTTATGAACCTCTATTTTTCCAATTGCATATTTTGTGCTGTCACCTTAATTACAATTGTTTTTATTTTAAATCCCTGCTTTTCACTCTACCTTCAGCTTTCATGCTAATGCTAGTAACCTAACCTTCATTAATTGTTGCAAATCATTCAGGAATAGATCTCCTCTGTCCAAAAAAAAAACTCTGCAATTCACAAAGTTATTTTGCTTTTTGATAGATATTAGTAAAATTCACTATGAAACCCAATTAGAATCCCTACAGTGTGGAAGCAGGCCATTCAGCCCATCAAATCCATACCGACCATCTGAAGGGCATCCCACCCACACCCACCCTGTCCCTGTAACTCTGCATATCCCATGGCTAATCCACCTTGCCTGCACACCCGTGGACACTATGGGGTAATTTAGCATGGCCAATCCACCTAACCTCCACATCTTTGGACAGTGGGAGGAAACCCATGCAGACATGGGGAGAACATGCAAACCCCACACAGACAGTCACCTGAGGGTGGAATTGAACCCAGGTCCCTGGTGCTGTGAGGTAGCGGTGGTAACCACTGTGCTACCGTGCTCTAAACTTCAGCAAATTCTAGCACCATTAATGGATTCAAAACTTTGCAATTTCATAAGCCCAGTCACTAAAGGAAGAAAAAAATCTGAAATCCCATTTATTTACTGAAAGAATGCAGCCATAAAACTCTAAATTTTAAACTGAAAATGTTTAAGAGACAATGCAAACACGAAATGCTATCTTTCATAACCACCTTTTTTTTCAAAAATGCAGGGTTGATAGAAGTTGTCATAAGCTCAAATAAGTAGACATGAATTGGTAGGTAAATTGCGGTCAGTTGTACAGTCCAAATTAAATGGCATATAAAATTAAAATAGATCTTACAAATTGGCTCCAGCAATTCTCTCAATTTACATGTCATCAATCTCAGTCACAAAGTCCTTCAAAAATTCTGACTTACCCATGAAGAATTTATGCTCTTCTCCTTTTAAGACCAATACTATCTCAATTTTCTTTTAAAAAGGAGAGACTTGAAACATTAGCCTTGTTTCTCTCTTTTAAGAGATGCTGCCAGACCTGTTGAGTTTCTCCAGCACTTTCTGTTTTCGTGCGTTTTCTCAGTTTCCCTGTTCAGTTTCTCTTTCCGATTGGGGTCTGTCTCAAAGTATACAAGCTTTGAAACTGCACATCCAATCACAATTCATAATGTAAATCAAATCAGCTATTTTTAAAACCTTTTATAGAGTCATACAGCATGGAAACAGACCCTTCGGTCTGACTCATCCATGCTGACCAAGTTTCCCAAACTAAACTACTCCCATTTTTCTGCGTTTGGCCCATATCCCTCTAAACCTTTCCTACTCATGTACCCATCCAAGTGTCTGTTAAATGTTGTAATTGTACCTGCATTTAATACTTCCTCTGGAGATTCATTCCACATATGAACCATCCTCTTTGTGAAAAAAGTTGCCCGCCAAGTCTGTTTTAAATCTTTCTCCTCTCACCTTAATAAATGTGCCCCATAGTTTTGAACACCTCCACACTAGAGAAAAGACTTTGGTTATTCACCTTATCTTTACCCCTATAAACCTCTATAAGGTCACCCCTCAGTCTTCTCTGTTCCAGTGAAAAAAGTCCCAGCACATCCAGAATTTAGATATATTTTTAAAAAGCCACAGGTGAGGTATAATGAGGAAAGTACAGACCGAGGGCCAAAGAAGACAATATTTAGGTAAGATGACTAAACGTTCAGTTACTGAACTTTAGAAAGATCTTAAAACTAAAGGAGCTGGAGCTGAAGAAAATGCCAAAGGACAGGATTTGATTTGATTTATTATTGTCACACATACCTAAGTACAGTGAAAAGTTTTGTTCTGCGCTCAGTACAGACATATCATATCATACAAAGTGCATCAGGGTCAGAGTGAGGAATACAATGTTGCAGCTGCAGAGGAGGTGCACAAAGATCGCGATCAACATTAGATTTAAAATTTAAGAGGTCCATTCAGAAGTCTAATAACAGCGGGGAAGAAACTGTTCTTGAATCCTTTGGTGCGAGCGTTTAAGCTTTTGTACCTTCTACCTGATGGCAGAGGTTGGAAGAGATTATAACCGGGGTGGGAGGGGTTCATGATGTTGGCTGCCTTCCCGAGGCAGTGAGAAGTGTGGACTGAGTCAATGGATGGAAGGTTGGCTTGTGTGTTGTATTGGGCTGTGTTACTGGGCTACACTCTGTAGTTTCTTATGATCCTGGGCAGACAGCTGCTCATACCAAGCCATGATATATCCAGATAGAATGGTTGCTGTGGTGCATTTATAAAAATTGCTAAGAGTCTTTATTGACATGCTGAATTTCCTTAGCCTCCTGAGGAAGTAGAGGCGGTGTTGTGCTTTCTTGACCGTAAAACGTGGACAGGTGAATACAGAGACACAGGTTCTGGACCCAAAGAATCTATGAAACAGCACAAGCTACTTATACCAACTTGAATAGATTTATAGACTTTATAGATTGCTGGACCCCAGATGACAAACTAAGTTTGCGGATAGGAAATCCATGGGTCCAGCAGATGAAAAGCATCTAGGAATGATTCTCCCCCGAGGTTTCTACTTGCCTGTGTGTTTCATCGAGTGCTGCAGGTTACTAAGCAACCCCAGCAGAGTAAAATTGGTGATTATTGTCATTATATCAGTGGGTGAAGCAGGGTTAGGGTAAGGTGAATGGTTTATACCTTGTATTGACCCTGTCCGTCTCCTTTAGGCACTAGAGCAATGAAAGAAAATTATTTTAAATCTTTCCAGCAAGTGATTAGGAAGGCTAATACTATGTTAGCCTTTATTGCACAATCAGAAGTAGACAAACTTTACTTCAGTTGAACCTTGGCTGCATTACACTGGATCAGTGTACATTTTGGTCTCCTTCCCTTAGGAAAGAATTATTGCCATAGAGTGAGTGAAATGCATGTTCACCGGACTTTTTCCTGGGATGGCAGGGCTCACTTATGAAGAGAAATTGGTAAAACTAGCCGTGCATTTTCTAGATGTTCAAAGAATGAAAGGCGATCTCATTGAAACTTACAAAATACTTGTGTATAGATGGACCGGGCAGATACAGGTAAGATGTCTCTCTTGTTGAGGAGTCTAGAACTAGGGGACACAACTTCAAAATGAGGGAGAAGCCACTTAGCATCAAGGTGAAGAACAAATTACTGCAAATGCAGGAATCGGTACTGAAAACAATAAAGTGCTGAAAATTGCAGTGAGTCAGGCAGCATCTGTGGAGAGAGAACAGGCTGTTGTTTTGAGAGATGAAAAGTCATTTGACTTGAAACATTAGCTGGCTGCTACTCTACTGGTGCTGCATGACATGCCTGTGATTTCCAGCACTTTTTGTTTTCACCCAAGGTGAGGAGATTCATTTTTTAATTTGGAGAGTTGCAAATCTTTGGAATTGTCTGCCCCCGGGGGCTGTGGAAGCTCATTCACTGAGTGTGTTTAAAGTAGCGATTGAGACATTTCTAAATACCAGTGACGTGATGGGAAATGGGGATAGTGTGGGGGGAAGAAAATGCATTGAAATGGGTGTTCAGTCATGATCATGATGAATGGCAAATCGGGCTCCATCACCATATCATAGATTCCCTACAGGGTGGGAGCAGGCCATTCAGCCCATCGAGTCCACAGTGACCCTCTGAAGAGCACCCCACCCAGACCCTGTAATGCTGCATTTCCCATGGCCAATCCATCTAGCCTGCATATCTTTAGATTGTGGGAGGAAACCAGAGCACCCAGAGGAAACCCACGCAGACACGGGGAGAATGTGCAAACTCCACACAGACAGTCACTCAAGGGTGGAACCGAACCCGGGTTCCTGGCGCTGTGAGGCAGCATTGCTAACCACTGAGCCACTGGTCCACCCCAAAATGGCCTCCTTCTGGTGCAATATACCTATAAAATAATCATGAACATTACAGCACAGTGGGAGGCCATTAAGCTTAGTTTGTCCATGCCAGTCAACAAGATCTCATTGCAGTATAACCCCATTTTCCAGCTCTTGGAGGCTAGTTAGTTTACTTGGCTAGATAGCTGGTTTGCGGTGTAGTGTGATACCAACACCGTGAGTTCCCACTCCTATACGCAGAGGTTACTCTGAACGACTGTCCTTCTCAACTTCTCCCCTCACCTAAAGTGTAGAATCCTGAGGATAAACCACCAACAGTCCTGTCTCTCTGTTTCTCTCTCACCCCTGTAATGAGAGAGCAGCCCTATAGTCCAGTAGGATTATGTACCTTCATTATGTGTAAATATTCCTGTATGACTTGGAATAAGATTTCTACAGCAGCTCCGCATTTTAGTAAGTTTGACTGCAGATTGACAACATGTGTGGCCTGATTTTAACTGAGTTGGAGGCCCATTGGATTCCATTATGGCAGACCTCACCTAAATGTTGCTAGTCAGTTGCTTGCTCATCTTGAGAAGAATTGCTGACAAAATGCTGGTCTGTTATTACACCAGTGGCACTAAGAGACGAGACCGCCAACTGCAAGGAGAGCTTAAGAGGGAGTGATTTTGCATGAGTCTCAAAGCCGGAGAGAGAGGAAGGATCTGGGAATATCCTTGTCTTCACAAGGCCCTAGTGTAACCTTTCAGTTTCACCAAGAAAATCTTTCTCCACTTCTGTGACGCAACAAGGTTTTCCCAACAATTAATCTCGTGGGAAAAGCATTCACCTGGATCCCACAGAGGAGTGGGTTAAAATCTCAACCCACCTATTCCTGGCAGATTCCTCATTGACTTCCAAAAGCAGCTCTGTTAAAATAAAAGTCTGGTGGCAACGATTTGGAAAATGCTGCTGCTCTATTTTAACGACTTTCCTGGTTTTTCTGAAGAATACGCTTCCCAGTTTCCTGCATGAGAGCAAGTCATGAGAATGTGAAAAAGGAGTGAAATCCAAAATCATATCTCCAGTCTTGAGAATTAGACGCGGTTGCCACATATAGATGAATCTATTGTTTCATCAATGTCAAAATGTATTCAATTGCTCTATATAATTAAACAGCCTCCTAATCTCGCTTGTTTTTTATAAGCAATAAATGAAACTGTTTTAAACAAACACTTAATTTTTGTTAAAACACCCTTTTTTCCTTTATTGCTTCCAGTCCTGTCCAAAGGTCTTTTAAGACCCTCCTTAAAATTGATCTGGTCAATCAAGCCCCCAGTCATCCATCCTGATATCTCTTTGTCTGGCCTGGTGTCAATTTTTGTCCAATTACATTTGTGTGTGAAATGCCGTCGGCTTACAAAGTTGCTTGTGAGAAATGGAAATGTGTTTAGTCACCACTGTTCCCGTGGTAGAAGAAATTAAATGAGTGCATTAAATCTGCCGTAATGCCTCGGAATGTGTTTTTCCTTCTTGCAATGCTACCAAATCCTGACTCACAGTTCGATCAGCATGGCACTGTCACCAACCTGTGTCTGCAGCACGTGAGGGATTGTACCAAGTATTTAATCAATGATCGCTGTGTCCAGGAGTCACTGTGCGGTTGATGTACTTGCTACCAATCAGAATGGGAATGATAAACAAGATAGCAGAATAACAGCGAAGGACATATGCTACTAATTTACCAGAACGTCCTGCCTTGTTATTACACTCATTAACTTTCCTCGCTTCATCACTATTCTCCCTTAAAGCAAAATTGAGTTAATTAACACCTTACGTTTTAAGAGAAAAACATTAAATACTTCACTGTTACCACCGAAGGTAGTTAGTTGAAAGTCTATCATAAGCATTGCCAGTGACATTATGACGGATCGATTCTTAACTACTGTAGACAGTGACTGATGAGCACTAAATCCATACATGCCCAGTGCTTTTCCAAAGGAGTTCTGCCTACCTTTATTCATATAGAAACATTAAAAGAGGACATTGTTCGATTTTTTCTTGTATTTGTTCATTTGTGTGATGTGGGCATCACTGGCTGGGCCCAGCATTTATTGCCCTGTCCCTAGTTGCCCCCCACCTTGAGAAGGTGGGGGTGAGCTGCCTTCTTGAACCGCTGCAGTCCCTGTGCTGTGGGTTGACCCACAATGCCATTAGGGAGGGAATTGCAGGATGTTGACCAAGCGACAGTGAAGGAAGTGCAATATATTTCAAAGTCAGGATGGTGAGTGGCTTAGAGGGGAACTTGCAGAGGGTAGTGTTCCCATGAATCTGCTGCCCTTGTCCTTCTAGGTGGAAGTGCTCATGGGTCTAGGTGGGATGGTACAGAGGCAGAGTGGAGTGAAAATGAGATTGGAAGGAGGTCAGGGGGTGAATATATGCCCCTAGTTAGGGGTGTTTGATATTGAGTGCTTTAAATGGAGAAAGTAGGTCAGTCCTGTTAATCATGAGGCATGAGCACACAGCTAACCTTCTCACTGATGCACACATTCGGTTTCACCAGGGTCACTTGACACCAAACGTGGACAAAAGAGCTGAATTCCAGAAGTGGGATGTGAGTGACTGCCTTTGACATTAAGGCAGCATTTGATTCACTGTGGAATCGAGGAGCTCTATAAAAAATTGAAATCAAGGGAATCAGGGACGAAAGCTAATCTCTCGTTGGACTCTTGCCAAACACGGAGGAAGATGGTTGGTTGGTTTTGGAGGCCAATCGTTTCAGCTCCAAGGCATCACTGTAGGAGTTCCTCAGGGTAATGTTTTCAACCTGTTGTCAACTGCTTCATCAGTTACTCTCCCTCCATCATCAAATCAGAAGTGAAATGTTTGCTGATGATTGCACAATGTTCAGCAGCATTCACAACCTCTCAGACACTGAATCCATCCCTGAAGGCAGCAAGATGTGGACAAGTTTCAGGCTTGAGCCAGATTAGTGATGAGTAATATTTACACCACATCTGTGTCAGCTAGTGACATCTCAAACAAAAGAGAGAATCTAACCATCTCTCCTTGATGTTCAATGCCATAAACATCACAGGAGGAGGCAATGGCCTACTCCCTGGACTGTTAATCCAGAAACCCAGGTAACATTCTGGGGACCTGGGTTCGAATCCCGCCAAGGCAGATGGTGGAATTTGAATTCAATAAAATACGTGGAATTTAAAAATCTAGTGTTGACTGTGAATCCATTGTCGATTGTTCGGAAAAACCCATCTGGTTCACTAATGTTCTTTAGGGAAGGAAACTGCCATCCTTACCTGGTCTGGCCTACATGCGACTCCAGATCCACAGCAATGTGGTTGCCTGTGGGCAATTAGGGATGGGCAATAAATGCTGCTTGGTCAGAGATGCCCTCGTCCCGTTAATGAATAAGTTAAAAAAAAATCCCATCAACAACCTGGTGGACATCAGAAACATAATTGGATTAGCCTAGAGCTGCAGGACAGTCAAAGGCCAGGAAATCTGTGGTGATTCTTCAAACCCTGTCTGACATGTACAAATCGCAAATCATTACTTTCCACTTGCTAGGATGAGTGCAACTTCAACAACGCTCAGGAAGCCTGACACCATCCAGGACAAAGTATGGTGACGGAAACGTGTAGCACTGAGAACATACAATAACCTACCAGCCTCGTTTAGCAGCACCTTCCAAACCAGTAAACTCCACTGGCTTGAAGGGGAAGGGTAAAAGATCCATGAGAACATATAGAACCTCCCCTTCAAACCACACACCATTCAGTCCTGGAACCATTACTGCTGTTCCCCCACTGAAACTGGGTCAAAATCCTGGAAACTCCCTCCCTGACAACACCATGTGTGTATCCACCCCACTTGGACTGCAGCAGTTTAAGAAGGCAGCTCATCACCACCTTCTCAAGGGTAATTTATTTGAGTTTTATGTACCAGCAAATGCGAATTTACATTTATTACAGACGTAAAAAAAAAATCATTTCAGTGGTGTGGTGACATGTCCTGGATCTTTCAACATTCAGTCCCACCGAGAGTCGGAATTTGTATAGCTTGAAATTCTGTGCGGCGACAGGAGAAATGAAACCAGAACGTTGTGTTTGGATGTGCTGAGGTGCCAGTGGGATCTGTTTCCCTAACTGCACGTTACTCCTTTGTGTCGCTCACATAGCCCACTCCGCGTCATGCTACAGGTTGTTTGTTACAGCCTTTAACAGTAAGATTTACTCATGTGGGCTTACACTGTACAAGTGCTCTGCAAGCACCTAGCTAGCAGCCTGCTGGGAACTTAGATCACCGTATCGGAGCTCAGCCCCATTAATCAAACTTTTAGATCCATGTTAAAGATCCATGAGAACATATAGAACCTCCCCTTCAAACCACACACCATTCAGTCCTGGAACCATTACTGCTGTTCCCCCATTTTAACAAGCAAGAGAGGCTGGATAGGCTGGGACTTTATTGCCTGGAGCATAGGAGAATGAGGGGTGACCTTTATAGAGGCCTATAAAATCATGAGGGGCATAGAGAAGGTGGATAGCCAACAGCTTTTCCCCAGGGCAGGGGAATCTAAAACGAGAGGGCGTAGGTTTAAGGTGAGAGGGGAGAGATACAAAAGGATCTAGAGTGGCAATTATTTTTGTACGGAGGGTGGTGAGTGGCTGGAATGGGCTGCCAGAGGTAGTAGTGGAAGCAAGTACAATTTTGTCATTTAAGAAACACTTGGACAGGTACATGGATGGGATAGATATGGAAGGATATGGACGAAACACAGGCAAATGGGACTCGTTTAATTGTGAAAACTGGCTGGCTTGGACAAGTTGGACCAAAGGGCCTGTTTCCATGCTGTAAACCTCAAAGACTCTAACAATTGAGCCATCTGACCAACATGCAATGTGAATTTTCCCCACCCACTCACAACCCCTTTCCTCCCGTCATCCAACTGATTTCCAGGGCAGGCAAGTATGTTTCGTGACTGTTCTGAAGGACCCTGACTAAGAAGCCACTGTCTGGAGTACCATCCCAATAGGAACGGGGAATAGCCTGTAGACAGGGGAGGGGGACTGAGAATGCTGAAAAGTGAAGAACAGCACCAGACTCACTCTGCTTGCTGTTAGGCTGCTGCTGAGGTGAAGGGAGAAGGAGAGGCAGGGGCAAGGAGAGGCAGGGAGAAGGAGAGGCAGGGGCAAGGAGAGGCAGGGAGAAGGAGAGGTAGGGAGAAGGAGAGGCAGGGGGAAGGAGAGGCAGGGAGAAGGAGAGGCAGGGAGAAGAAGGAGCAGCCATATTGACAATGAAAATGGCAGCCGGTTTCCCACGCTTAGCACTCTCCAATTGATTCAGTCGTAAGCTTTCGCAAAGCAGATGAAAGCTAATTGACCCCATCAGATCCAAGTTGTGGATCAATCTAAGCAATATCATATTTCACCTCTGACCCTGTAGCCTGGCAACTTTATTTCTCTCAAGTGTGGGCTATCCAATATCCTTTTTAGAATGAGATGGTAGGCTTAGATGAAGTAGATAAAAATGTTCCTATTGGCCGATGTTAACGATGGACTACAGAGTGCAGGTTTTAGACAAGTGATAAAGGTGGGGTGTGGTGGGAGAGAGAAAGACCCTTCTAAGCAGTTGGGTGGTAATGATCCAGTTTCCAGATTGCCTGCAAGAGGCAAAATGTTTTTTGGTCATTTTGCTCCCACACACTGACAGATCATAAGATTACAGTCATAGATGATAGAATCCCTGCAGTGATGAAGCAGGCCATTCAGCCCATTGAATCAACACCACCTCTCCGAAGAACATCCCACCCAGACCCATTCCCAACACAATATTTCCCCATGGCTAATCCACCTGGCCTGCACATCCCTGGACATCCCTGGACACTATGAGGAATTTAGCACGGCCAATTCAGCTAACCTGCACATCTTTGGACTGTAGGAGGAAACTGGAGCACCCGGAGGGAACCCATGCAGACACGGGGTGAATGTGCAAGCTCCACATAGACAGTTATCTGAGGGTGGAATTGAACCCAGGTCCCTGGTGCTGTGAGACAGCAGTGCTAACCACTCAACCACCATGCCCCCAGTCCATAACAACAGTTGGCAAAAATAATAATGTAAGGGGAAACCAACATTTATAGTGTATGAGAGGAATGTGCTAACTGGTTGGCAAGTAGAATGTGAGGTAGGGATGTTGACATGATGAGTGCACCAACTAATGATGACCAACAGTTAACTGCCAAGCTTTGTTTGAATTTTAAACCAAGCTGGTTGCTTCAGGTCAAAGTATAATGGTGAGAAAAATCACATTTTGATCAGCTCCCTTTCAGGACGTACCAGACCTCTTATCAAAACATCTTCATAACAGTATAGTTGAGATGAAGAACTCTATATCTCAGGAATGACAGGGTTGAATAGACGCCCTTATTTCAATTGATATGTCACAATGCCAATCTGCCAAAAAAAAAGTCACTTTGGTAAAACTGTTAAGAAGCATTTCTTCCTTATGTTTTATCTCATCCAAAACCTGTTGAATCAATCATAGCTTGCGTTGCTGCCTGTGTTTGTAAGTGTTTGATGTTATCAGCTCCTATGACAAGGGTTAGAGAATTACAGATCTGTGTCATGTCTCCTGTTCTGTGGCTTCAGATTTTTTTAAATTTCAAAAATAAACTTTATATATATATATATAGTCACAAATGCAGGCCTTACATATCGTCTACAGTGCTGTGAGATTCAGAACAGATTTCACGACTGTTAATTGCGACTTTGTGTTGAAACAGGCAGCTTTAAGGGAAGTGTGAATTATTTGATGCAGCACTTTGTAAGAGTCTGTGTGGACTTGGATGCAATAGTAATTGCTGACATGTTGCCAAAGCTTTTCATCTTACCCTCAGGACAAATGCAAGAATGCCAAATTTAAACAATGGCAACAAATTATCCTACAGGAGAAGAGGGTGCTGATTGGCTGGCAAGTGAAGTCTAATTGCTTTCTCCATGGCAATGCCTCAGCCAACAGAGAACTGTATGCTCTCTACGTTCCCTGGTCATATAAAAAATGTTGTGAGGTTTGAACATATTCCCATTGTATCCAGAGAATGGGTCCTTGCATGCAAAAATGTATGTTATTTTGAGCAGATATTAATGAGCCTTGCTATGAATTCAACTGATTCACCTGTAATATAAATTGTTGCAATTGTTTGAAACTATAAGACCTCGAGATATAGGAGCAAAATTAGGCCATTCGGGCTATTGTGTCTGCTGTGCCATTCATGGCTGATATGTTTCTCAATCCCATTCTCCAGCCTTCTCCCCATAACCTTTGATCCCCTTATGAATCAAGAAACTATCTCTTTCTTAAAGACACTCAATGACTTGGCCTCCACACCCTTCTGGGGCAATGGGTTCCACAGATACACCACCCTCTGGCTGAAGAAATTTCTTCTCATCTCAGTTCTAAAGGGTTGTCCCTTCACTCTGAGGCTTTCTAACTGCCAGCTGAATCTACATGTTAACCTTAAGAGAATCCTGGACTAGGATTCCCCAAGACCCTTTGTGCGTCAGATTTCCAAAGCCTTTCCGCACTTAGAAAACAGCCTCTATTGTTCTTACCAACGTGCATAACCTCATACATACCCATATTGTATTCCATCTGCCACTGTTTAGCCCACTAACTTCACCTGTTCAAGTCCTTCTGCAGCCTCTTGGTTTCCTCAACATTACCTGTTCCCTCCACCTATCTTTGTGTCATCTGCAGACTTAGCAACAATGCTCTCAGTTCCTTCATTCAGATCATAAATGTATAACATGAATAGAATCCCTACAGTGTGGAAACAGGCCCTTCAGCCCAACAAGTCCACACCAACACAAAGAACATCCCACCCAGACCTATCCCCCTAATCCACACATCCCTGAACACTATGGGCAATTTAGCATGGCCAATCCACCCTAACCTGCACATCTTTGGACTGTGGGAGGAAACCGGATCACCTGGAGGAAACCCACACAGACACGGGGAGAATGTGCAAACTCCACACAGACAGTCGCCCGAGGGTGGAATCGAACCCGGGTCCCTAGCACTGTGAGGTGGCAGTGCTGACCACTGAGCCACCATGCCTCCCTATAATAATAGAATAACTGTGGTCTCAACACTGACTCCAGCAGAACTCCATTAGTTACCTGTTGCAATCCTGAAAAGTCCATTTCTCCCCACTCTCTGCCTTCTGCCAGCTAGCCAATCCTCTATCCATGCCAGTACGGTGCCCCTAACACCATAGGCTTTTTTCTTATTTATAGCCTCCTGCGTGGCATCTTATCAAAACCTAACACTTTTGCATCTTCCTGATGAAAGTAAGACAAAAAGGTACTTGGCAACTTGTCTGTCCTTTCTGCAGTATTTACGTTCTGTACTACCAGGTGAGTATTCAATAGTAACTTTTAAAATAAGATAATTGAAGATGGCTAGCTCTTGTGTTTGATTTTTTTGTTTGATAAATGGATATTGGACATTGTGCAATAGGTTTCAGTTATTAAAATTATGAATCTTAAATAGAAATCAGCCATCCCAACACAAGATCCTGAGATATTCCAATTAGCATATTTTAGCATTACAAGTGGCTTCCATTCTCGTAGACATTTATAAAGTAATTTGTACGCAATTCGGAACTCAATCCAGTAGAATGTAAAGTAGCCGTTTGTAAGTATGAGCAAACATTCGCTTGTCAGATCTTTAAAGTTAGTACTAATACATCCCTGTATGTGATCTGATTCATAATTATAAGTGCTCCTAAGTCAGACGTTCAAAAATCAGGGCCTGCCTGTATATTCCCCTTACTGACATGGCTCGAAGAAATACCCAATACATTTCTATCCTTTAGCTGATTTCTTGGTGACACTAGTAAAGTCTGTTGCCAGGAGAAATGGTTCAGTAAGGTGCTAAAGCATTAAACTCATAGAGTTATAGAGATGTACAGCATGGCAACAGACCCTTTTGTACAACTCATTCATGCTGATCAGATATCCTAAATTAATCGAGTCCCATTTGCCAGTGTTTGGCCAATATCCCTTTAAACCCTTCCTATTCATATACCCATCCAGATGCCTTTTAAATGTTGTAATTGTACCAGCCTCCACCACTTCCTCTGGCAGCTCATTCCATACACACACCACCCTCTGCATGAAAAAGTTGCCTGTTAGGTCCTTTTTATATCTTTTCCCTCTCACCTTAAACCTATGCCCTGTAGTTTTGGACTCCCCTACCCTGAGGAAAAGACCGTGACTACTTACCCTATCCATGCTCTTCATGATTTTATAAACCTCTATAAGGTCACACCTCTTCCACTGACACTCCAGGGAAAACAGCCCCAGCCTATTCAGAGATAGTAGGAACTGCCAATGCTGGAGTCTGAGATAACAAGGTGTTGAGCTGGATGAACACAGCAGGTCAGGCAGCATCAGAGGAGCAGGAAAGCTGACGTTTCGGGTCTGGACCTATCAGAAGAAGGGTCCAGACCCGAAACATCAGCTTTTCTGATCCTCTGATGCTGCTTGGCCTGCTGTGTTCATCCAGCTCCACACTGTGTTATCCCAGCCTATTCAGCCTCTCCCGAGAGCTCAAACTCTCCAACCGCAGTTACGTCCTTGTAAACGTTTTCCGACTCCTTTCAAGTTTAACAATATCCTTCCTAGAGCAGGGAGACCAGAATTGCACACAGTATTCCAAAGGTGGCCTCACCAACGTCCTGTATAGCTGCAACATGACCTCAACACCCCTATACTCAATGCTCTGACCAATAAAGGCAAGTGTACCAAACGCCTTCTTCGCTATCATGTCTACCTGTGTCTCCACTGTCAAGGAACTGTGAACCTGCACTCCAATGCCTCTTTGTTTGGCGAATGATAAAGCTGATATTGTTGACCACAGACATTTGGGGTGGAATCTCACTGAATGTTTTAGCATTAATTTTAGAAACTCTGTACATTTTAGTTAGAGTGATACATTGAAATGTTGAGTTCAAGCAAAAAGCAAATGCTGAGAAAGAACTGCTCTATCAGGCATTATTAAAACTATGGTCCTCGTCCCTCTTTTTCATTCTCTTTCTCCTTCTGATTCAAATTCTTACTGCCGTTTTTCTGCAGGCGAATGCAAACCTGTATGTGCAGTAGAATGGCAGAGTTTCTTCCCAAAAAGACATTAGTGAACCAGATGGGGTTTTTTTTATGACGATAGGTATGGTCCCTGAAATAACTCTTTGGAGGCTGACTTCCTGTGACCAATCACCCCTTTATTTGACGATAGCGCTGCCTGTCACTGAGTCAGGCTTTCAAGACCCAATATCCCTGACTTTCATCCTTTTATGTCAGCCAGAGCTCCCTGATTGGACCAGCCCCAATCAGGGGACTCATATCCTGTGAGGTCCAGCTGACTGACCCCGTTCACTTCAATGAAACTAGCTTTCGATTCTACATTTAGATATTTTAAATCATCCTGTTGGGAGACGTTATGACAACATCTTTGCAGCAGGCATGACGTGAACTCAGGTCTCTTGCACCAGAGGTAGGGACACTATCACAGTCCCAGCAATTCAAAATTTATTGATTGATGCTAACTTTCACCAGCTGATCTAGTGGGTTTTGCCATTAACCTGGACCTTTGGATTGCCAGTTCACTGACATTAGCACCAGCCATTGTTGCCTAGGTTCGCTGATACACTTATAGAGTCATAGAGTCGCACAGCACGGAAACAGACCTTTCAGCCCAACCAGTCCATGCTGAACATGATCCCAAACTAAACTAGTCCCACCCACCTGCTCCTGGCCCATATCCCTCCAAACGTTTCCTTTTCATATACTTAGCCAAATGTCTTTTAAAAGTTGTAACTATACCCACATCCACCACTTCCTCTGGGTGTTCATTCCATACACAAACTCTGCATAAAAAATTTGCCCTTCATGTCTTTTTTTAAATCCTCTCACCTTTAAAAATATGCCCCCTCGTCTTGAAATCCCCCACCCTAGGGAAAAGACACTAGTCATTCACCTTATCTATATCCTCCATGATTTTATAAGCCTCTGTAAGGTCACCACCTCAACCTCCTATGTTCCAGTGAAAAAAGTCCCAGCCTATCCAGTTTCTCCTTATAACTCAACCTTCCATTCCTGGCAACGTCTTGGTAATTTTTTTCAGATGGATTGAACTTGATTTGATTTATTGTAGTCACATGTACCTAAGCACAATGAGAAGTTTTTTGTTTTGCGAGCAGTACGGACAGATCATAGCAAACAAGGATACAGAAATCATCAGGTGCTTAGAGGAAGGCATATACAGGTTACACATAATGTTGATCTTGCTAAAGAGGTCCATTCAGCAGTCTAATAACGGCAGGGAAGAAGCTGTTCTTGAACCTGTTGGTGCGTGTGTTCAGTCTTCTGTATCTTCTGCCTGATGGAAGAGGTTGGAAGAGAGCATTACCGGGATGGGAGGGGTCTTTGATGATATTGATCGCCTTTCTGTGGCAACGAGATGTGTAAATGGAGGCCATTTCCATTTCAATTGCTCTTCACAGTTGTCTCTGCCAAACCTCTCTGCTGACAGTATTCATCTTTACAGTGATGGTCATTGACACAATGTAGACAAGAAAGTAAAAATCAGTACTGTTACATATTTATTTTTGAATGGTGCTCATCAATCATTTAGCAACCTAAACAAAATTAACACAAAGTATGTTGATTGATGTGAAATAACATGGTATAATGGCAGGAGATATTTAAAGATCGCAAATAAAAACATGCAACTGCTAACAAACTAAATTATTACACTTCTGTTAATCCTAATGCATCAAATTTCTGCATTTTTTTTTACCAAAGCTAAGGCATTAACTTACTGGATATTGATTGTTTATTAACGCAGATGTAACAAATTACTGTATTAATTCTCTGTTAATGCTAAGATATCAATTCACCTTGCCTTAATGCTCTTTGATGTGGATTACATACATTTTAAATCAGAGTAAAATCACACTTTAAATGAGGACAGAGGTGAGTGATCATAGAATAGAATCCCTACACTGTGGAAACAGGCCATTTGGCACATCAAGTCCACACTGACCCTCTGAAGAGGAAGAACATCCCACTCACTTACAGTAATCCACCTAGCCTCTATGGGCTATTTAGCATGGCCAGTCCACCTCACCTGCATATCTTTGGATTGGGGGAGGAAACCAGAGCACCTGGAAGAAACCCGCACGGACATGAGGAGAATGTGTAAACTCCATGAAGACGGTCACCCAGGGGTGGAATCAAACCTGGCTCTTTGGTGCTGTGAGACAGCAGTGCTAACCACTGAGTCACCGGGCTCTCCTTGATGATATATAAATTGATATGTTAAAAAAGATTGCAATAATGGGAGCTCCACAGGAGGACCTGCAAACATTTCCTCTTGCTGATGGGTGATCTAACTGTGGTCATCCCATGCTATAAATTGATTTGGTGTCAATTGGATTCTTTCATCTTCTACCTGCATTGATGCATCCAGATACCACAGCCCTGAGCAAGATATCATTTATCATCTAAAAGCAGATTTGGTGAGTTAAAATTAACTAACTTTAACTGACATCTGATGAATTGATGAGTGTTAGTCTGCAAGGGGCATGGAAATGTAAATGAAGATTTCTTAATTAGTGAAGATCTGTCTGCTGTAAATTGGGTTCATTAAAGACCCTTCTTCATTTCTGATGCCATTGTTAGTTTTCACCTTTCTACTCAAGCTTGCTGGCAGCAGGAGAAAACACCGTCGGTAATTTGAAAGAAATTAACAGGCAACGTCTCCACCAAAAGTGTTAGAGCAATGTCTGTCTCTCTCTCTCAGTTCCTATTGTTTGAATACACAGAGGCTTTAGATCAGGTGTCTCATTCATTGTTCCAACTCATAATTTATATTTCTCTGGTCTTCACATGAATAATACATAGGCTCCTCAGTGTGTTATTTTTAGAATGCTAATCTTCTGGAATGCATAAGTAATGAGCTGGGAAAATCCTACTGAATAATGTCCAATTGCATCATGCCTGTCCAAAGTAGATTAGGAGGAAGTTCTTTGACTCAATGACATTTATTTGGTGCACACCATTGTTGCCATTTTGCCCAATAGAGCAGCGAGAAGTGGTCGTTAATTTTGACTGAACACTGGGTAGTTTATTTTCCTTGAGTTAATCACTGGTGGCAACAACTTTGCCTCAAAGTTTCTGAGCTGGGGGTTGCTAGATCACTCTTGAGTTCAGTGAGGTCAGTGTGACCTATGCTGATGCGGGAAATTGATCATTTGCCTCCTGTAAGTGGAGCATGTTTTCTGGTTTAGTTGAATAGGCTGGATTAATTTTTTTGTATTGTTCACACAGCACAGAAATAGGCCATTAGGAGCATTTTTTTTTGCTTGTGCAGTGAAGGACAGATGAGATCTAGGGAGACGAGTCATAAGTATTGTCTTTTGTATACATGCATACACTGTGAATATTTCCCTGGGGTTCTGTCCAACTCTGCTTTTCTGTGTGACTGGCTAATTTTGCCATTTATACATTCTGCTTAGTATACAGCAGCAATTGCCAGGCCTATACACAGCTGCCGTTATGCTTGCATTCTATTTCTAAATTCTACCTAGGAAATCTCCACTGTCTACTTACCTCTCCTTTCATCCTCTTGTCTCTTCATTCTTAATCACTAAAAAAACATTTCTCTCCTTATACCAATTTCCATGTCCTTCCCATAGATGTCACAACTTGTTATGTTCAGTTATCAGTCCTGACCATCTTGCAGCTTTATCTCAGTAATGGCTATCACGTCCAACCCTCTAAGTTGTATTTTTGCCTGTAAGTTACTCGATTTATTATCTGCAAAGGAAGAAGGTTCAGAGCTTCAGGGCAAAGGCAGTAGATGAATTGATTGTTCAGTGAGGCAGCACAGAATGATGGGCCAAATGACTTCTGTGCTGCCACAGTTCTGTGATTTGGTGAATTTGCTCCTTATACTTGCTGTGTGGGATACAAAAGCTAACAAGACTTACTGGCTGCGAACTGCTAGGGCCGTGTGGTAGCTTAGTGGTTAGCGCTGCTGTATCACAGTACCAGGGACACAGTTTCATTCCCACCCTCAGGCGACTGCGTGGAGTTTGCGCATTCTCCTCGTGTCCACATGGTTTCTTCCGGGTGCTGCAGTTTCTTCCAAAGATGTGCAGGTTAGGGTGGATTGGCCATGGGAAATGCAGGATTGCAGGGATAGGGTAGGAGTGGGAAGCTTTTGGAGGGTCAGTGGATCAAATGGCCTGCTTCCGCACTGTAGGGAGTCTATCATACTGTGAGCTCAAGCAAATATTTCAGAAATGCTCAAAGAGTGTTTACTTGAGCTAAACATCCTACCCTGTCCTTCAGCTCTCAGATTTTTTTTTCCTTCTCCCATTTCTTTTTTCTCTCATAATTTTGTTTTCTCTCCACTTTCTGTGCTTAAACTGCAATTTCTGAGTTTGTTCTACTCATTTGACTTTTATTTGTTCTTGAATGACTGCTAATATACCCTTTTCCATTCTGCAGTCCAGCCCCAGCCCAGCCCAGCCATTTATTATTTTAAAGCCCCAGTAGCTGTTCACTTATTCTTTCTGCCAGGATCCTCATCCACAATGGATTTGGGTGGAGCCCATGCTACTCCTAGTTGTTTGGAAAGGGTAGTTCCTTTCTCTATCAGGGTTTCCTTATACACTGTTCGCAAATACACCATTTTGATCCTGCAACACTCTACAAGTTGGAGAATCATTGAACCCCTACAGTGTGGAAGCAGGCCATTTAGCCCATCAAGTCCACACTGACCCTTCAAACAGCATCCCGTCCAGACTCACACCCCCATCCTATCCCCATATTTCCCATGGCTAATTCATCTAACCTACACATCCCTGGACACTATGGGCAATTTCCTTTGGCCAATCCACCTGCACATCTTTGGACTGTGGGAGGAAACTGGAGCACCTGGAGGAAACCCATGCAGACACATGGAGAATGTGCAAACTCCACACAGACAGTCACCCGAGGGTGGAATCGAACCCGGGTCTCTGGCCCTGTGAGGCAGCAGTGCTAATCACTGAGCCACCGTAGTAGTCTGGAGCAAGCTGTCCACATTATCCTTGCTTACTCACATGGCATGGAATTGTTAAATTGCACACTAACTTGGATATACTTTGTTTTAGATATTCATGGCTTAGATTTCTACTTTCGATATGTTTAGTTGGGACGGACTTTATCTGTTTTCACAAAACCTCGCAGTTTAGACACACAATCTTTTGCTACTCGTGACAGAAATCGTTATGTTATAGACAACTGAGCTGCTCAGGGGAGCAACAAAATTAAAGGTCTTTAAACAATGTTTTCCAGTTGTATTCAAGGACTGGGAGCAAAAACAGATGTGTCTTTTGCAATGTGTAATCAAAGGAAAAAGTTCGCTGACAATTGCATGCAAATCTTTCAGCCTCAACAGGGCATAATGTCACATTTTTCTTTACAAGTTCTTCAAGTGTGGGCTTCAATGGCAAGGCCAGCATTTGCTGCCCATCCCTAATTGGCCTGTGAAATGAACAGCTTGCCTTTCAGGGGCAATTGAATGTCAACCACATTGCTGCACATGCAGAGCCACATGTGAGCCAGAGCGGGTAAGGATGGCAGGTTTCCCTCCCTAAAGGAAGGGCATAGTGAGCCAGAGAGGTTTTAAAGAACTATTGATGATAACTTCATGCTAACTGTAAAAAGAGGTCAGCTTTGTATTCAGATTTAATGATTGCATTCGAATGCAATCATGGGTTTTGAACCAATGTCCCCAGGAGCACTGGTTAAAATAGCTAATAGCCTAGGCCTATAAGTTACTGGTCTAGTGACACTACCATCATCTTCTCGCTATTCTGTGTTTGGCAGAAAAATGCTGCAGCCTGAGGTTTAATGGATCAATCACGTTTGGGCCTGGGGCACTACATTAAGAAACTCCTGCTGTGATGTTCTTGGGCTGAGATGAGTGACCTCCAACAACCCTAACCACCCTACTTTCTACTTTGGGGGTTGGGTAGCTCAGCTGACTGGATAGCTGGTTTATGATGCCAATAGCGTGGGGTCTCCCTCGCCTGAGGTGGGGTGACCCACTAGCAGTCACCTCTCTCTGATGATGAGAGAAGAGCCTCTGGGACTATGGTGACTTTATCTTTACTTTCCTTCTTACTATGTTCGACTCCAGTCAGTGGAGAGTTCTCTCCCAGTTCCCATTGACTTCAGGTTTGCTGGAGCCTAATGATGCCGTGCTCAATCGAATGCTCCTTTGATACCAAGAGTAATCACCCTCAGTACACCTCTACCCGACTACTTTGGCTTTGCGGATGTAGTAATGGTACATAACAAGATGGCTGCAGAGTAGAACTCCTGAGCTGGAGCTCATCCACTCTGTCTGTTTTGCATTTTTCTTTTCTTTTTGTTTCTACATCTCATCCTCAGATGGCATCTGCGATGTCCCAGGTGAAAGCCAACACAGACTCCCGGCCTCAGCGCAGACCCGGACTCCCGGCCCCAGCGCGGACCCGGAACCAGAACCCCGGCCCCAGCGCGGACTCCCGGCCCCAGCGCGGACCCGGACTCCCAGCCCCAGCGTGGACCCGGACTCCTGGCCCCAGTGCGGACCCGGAACCAGAACCCCGGCCCCAGCGCGGACCTGGACTCCCAGCGTGAATTCGAACACCCAGCCTCGAGGTGGTCTGGGTTGATAGGTCTGTTTTTCTGAACTCTTCATTTCTCTAGTTTTCTAATTTATCACTGAATTTTTTATTTCTTTATTCTTCTAATATTTTCCTTAAGAATCTGTACCTAAGATGGTACCTAAGATGGCGCTGTAACTGGCGACTTGTAAACTTTCATTGTACTCATGTGAGTGCATGTGACAATAAATCTAATTATAATTCTGTTTGGAGGCGTTTTGATGGTCGATACAGGATGCTAAGGTTGTGACTGGTTCCAGATAATGGCCAGTGAGAGCGAAGCAATGGTGACTGGGGAATAATGACCGAAGATAATGGTATTGGTCTTCTAGGTATTTAAGTTTAGAAATGTATATTGGCTTTGATGAGCAGAATGACAAAGGGGCCAAGACTGATGGTGGTAAGATGGAGCAAGGTGTTGTCAGTATCATGTTGTGTTGTGTTTTTTGCTAGGAGAAATGTATGGATCAGAGTCAGAAGTGGTACAAAGATAGGTTCCTATCAAATATAGCAAGTGATTGTTGTATCAGTTAGCGCTTTCATCTTCTAGTCCATCGTATAGCGATAAGGGCAGCGCATGGCTATATAAAAGTTGTCATCAACCTGTTCCTTTCCTGAAAATGCAGGAGATAATAGAAGGCAGACACATGTCAATGAGGTTTCTGACCCTCCTCCAGCACCTCTGCCTTCTCCTATTCACCTGCACCATGTCTTACACAGTGTTTCTCGTCATGCTCTCTAGCTCCAATATGTATCTGTGCTGGGAGGGGTGCAGAGGACTGTGAGATCTCTCTCTGTAGGGCCATGGTGTATTCCCTTTCTAGACTACGTGAACAGAAAAGAAATGGGTATTAGAATAGTCTATTCAAGATCTATGTCAAAGAGTCCTTGTATGATGTCATACAGTATGAGAGTTTGCATATCCTTGTAAATGTCAATTATAGAACTCCAAGAGCACCTTCATTGATGTGTGACCAATGGAGGGGGCACCTTGATTGACGATAGCCAATGAGGGCTCACCTTCATTCATGCATTGGCCAATGGAGGGAGCACTTTCATTGATGCATGGCCAATGAGGGCTCACTTTTATTGGTGCATGGCCAATGGAGGGAGCACCTTCATTGATGGATGGCCAATGGAGGGAGCTCCTTCATTGATGGATGACCAATGGAGGGAGCGCCTTCATTGATGGATGGCCAATGGAGGGAGCTTCTTCATTGATGCATGGCCAATGGAGGGAGCTCCTTCATTGATGCATGGCCAATGGAGGGAGCTCCTTCATTGATGCATGGCCAATGGAGAGAGCTCCTTCATTGATGCATGGCCAATGGCAGGAGTGCCTTCATTGATGCATGACCAATGGTGGGAGTGCCTTCATTGATGGGTGGCCAATGGAGGGAGCACCTTCATTGACGAATGGTCAATGGAGGGAGCATCTTCATTGATGGGTAGCCAATGGAGGGTACACTTTCATTGGGTGGTCAGTTAAGGAACCACCTACATTGATGCGTGGTCCATCCAGGCTAGTGGTCACGGTGCCTCACAAATGAGGCGTGCCTTTCGAAGATTGGCACTGCCAGGCAATGAAACATTCCTCAAATTGTCTCTGAGTAAAGAGACAAACTAATTATTTAAGAATTGCATGTGGTGTCATCCTTCAGAAAGTCCATCCATCGTCCAAAAACAAAACAATGTAGGCATAGGATCTCTGAAACAAAGAGAAAATGCAAAGTTTTTCCAGCACTTCCTACTCACAAGTCATGCTTCCTCATGTTGGCAAGTTTGCCTGAGATTGCAGTGAGTGTGTGCACTGTGCAGTTGGCCACAGTGAGACTGTGCACTGTACTATGGCTTGTAATGAGGCCATAAACTTGTTTGTAATGAGTGTGTGCAGCATCCCAGGAACACTCAGAGATAGTAGGAACTGCCGATGCTGGAGAATCTGAGATAACAAGGTATAGAGCTGGATGAACACAGCAGGCCAGGCAGCATCAGAGGAGCAGGAAAGCTGATGTTTCAGGTCTGGACCCTTCTTCAGAAAAAAAATGGAAAAAAAAGTGGGCATAGGACCCCTGAAACAAAGAGAAATGCACTGGCCTGCAAAGAGAAAAAAAAAAAAATGATTTTTTTCTGAAGAAGGATCCAGACCGTTCAGCTTTCTTGTTCCCCTGAAGCTGCCTGGCCTGCTGTGTTCCTCCAGCTCTACACCTTGTTATCCCAGGAACACTGCCTTTTTTTCCAATTAACCCTTAGACTGCTTCTAGGTTCTAAAGGTCTCCAGCAGACAGTTTGATCAAATTTAAAAAAAACTTTCTGCCATTAGCCCTGCTAAAGCACTTCAAGCCTATTTGCTGTTAAGACTACCATTGTCTAGTTTGGCTGTCCCTGTTGCTGACAATTCTCATAGTTTGTCATAATGAGATTACCAAGTTAGCAGAGACTTCAGGGCCTAAGTTCCTCTTGTCCATTAGGAGCTGTCATAATGAAATTTGGATTACTAATGAGATAGATCAGCAAAGCTTTGTCCTGTCTGTCAGAGCCGGAATATTACTGATGTATTAGAGATGACCACAGACTGCTCTAACACATTTTTTCACACTGTACTTCTCTTAAAAGAAGGCACACAAATACTATTGTATGACTCCAGAAAGAAAACTTTTCAATACAATCTCTTAACATTTTTCATATTATGTTTGAAATATGTAAGTTGACATTTTGCATCAGCAGTCAGGCTCGCAGAACTCAACCAGCACAGACAAGTTTTGTTTTGTGCATTTGACATGGAATTGTTTCTGGTTTCTAAGAGTAGGATTTGTTGAAACATTGACTGGAGTCTTGTCGATGAGCCACAGGGTTTCAATGCACTGGCTGTTCCAGGGAAAGCTCACTCAGTCACATGCCAAAGAGATAGTGGCAGGATTCAATCCTCCCATCCATACCAGTCTGATGCCAACAGCTCCGAGCACACTGGCACTGGAAGATCACTCCATGATCACAGTGGGTCCAACTTAAATGTAAGTGATCACAGGAGGACTCAACATAAATCTGAGTAATCATAGAATTCCCAACAGTGTGAAAGAGGTCATTCAGCCCATTGAGTCCACACTGACTCTCTGAAGAGCTCCCACCCAGACCCATCCCATCCCTGTGTGACCCTGCATTTCCCATGGCCAATCCACCCAGCCAACACATCCCTGGACACTATGGGTAATTTAGCACGGCCAATCCACCCTAACCTGTACATCTTTTTGCTGTGGGAGGAAACCGGAGCACCCGGAGGAAACCCACACAGACACGGGGAGAATGTGAAAACTCCACACAGATTGTTGCCAGAGAGTGGAATCGAACTCAGGTCCTTAACGCCGTGAGGCAGCAGTGCTAACCACTGAGCCACCATCCCGGCACACCTCCAAGATGGGGTGAAGGCTTTCGAGAGTTGGAGCTTGCAGAAAGAAGGAATATTTAGGGGTAAAGGCAACCTCTGCCCAGTTTTCACTTCTTCCATTGATGGAGGGATCCTCCCTACCCTGAGGTGTCAAGCTGCCTACACGGTGAGCCCATAAAGTGACAGACATGCCTGCAGCCAGCTTTATCATAGAGTCATACAGCACAGAAACTGACCCTTCACCCCATGCCGAACATAATCCCAAACTAAACTAGTCCCACCTGCCAGCTCCTGGCCCATGTCCCTCCAAACCTTTCCTGTTCATGTAATTATCCAAATGTCTTTTAAACATTGTAACTGTACCTGCATCCACCACTTCCCCTCAGAGTTCATTCCATACATGAAGCACTCTCTGTGTAAAAAAAATTGCCCCTCATGTCTTTTTTAAATCTCTCTCCCCTCATCTTAAAAATGTGCCCCTTAGTCTTGAAATCCCCCACCCTGGGGAAAGACAACTACTATTAACCCTTCCTATACACCTCATGATTTTATAAACTTCTATAAGGTCCCAGAGACTGATGTTCTTCCTTGCTGAATTAAAGGCTTTAATATATGGCAGGATGAGTAGGCCAGCATAAGATATCCAGCCCAGAACATAAGCCTGATGGAAGCGAGATGGTTGGGTTATGTGTGCCACCTGTTCATTTATTTATGTTCAACCTGTCACCTCCGGGCTCACCACCTCCAGGAGTGGTGGATTCTGGCCATAGTGTGAATTAATAAACGTTAATCCCAGTTGGTCAAATCAAGGCATTTCCCAACTACAGTGATGTATATACTTTCACACTGTCAACAATCACGACTGCTTAAATAATTCATCATGCGTTTGTGTTGTTGAATGTTTTGGAGGAGAGGTTTTCTGTAGTGTATCAGTCGACAGAACCTTAGAGCTGGATGGCAGATTCCTGTTGCGAGTATATTCAGTGTCTTGCCTTGTTAAATTTTCTGCTGAGTGTTGAAAAGCTTAATGTGCTGGTCATTCATTAACCCTAGATTATCTCTTAGTAATCTGTCTGGATTTATGCATGAATGTAAATATCGTTGTGAGGTAACTGAGGCAGTGTGATACCCAATACCTGTCTTGATGTATCCTGACACCTGCCGTTGACAAACGCACAACAAGATCAAATGAAATACTTCAATTAAGTGTATATCATATGACTAGAAGAGGTATCTCTAGCCTGACGTACCCTTCGAACTATCCTCAATACAGCAAATGATGTAAGTGAAAATAATAATGGGGTAAAGTTATGATTGATTTGGAAACATGGCCCAGAGGGTATCAGTATTAACTAGCTGATGGTGAACAATGCTGATTGGCCAAACTATGAGTACACGCAGCTAGAAATGAGAGCTGGAACTTTCCAACTTAAACTTTGTGTTTTGCAAAATGAGATTTGTGGTATCTGATCTGCCGGGGCGCAGAGTGCATCTGTTTTTACATGCGAACCTCTACTCTTCACCTCATTCATTATGCAGTTGTGCTCTTGGGGTGCTTTCCTTGTGGAATCGCGCAGATGGGCTGAAGGGCCTCTTCTGTAACGTGTGACTCTATGCCACTGCTTGGACCTTCTGGCATTCTGGTGCCAGGTTAAAAGCCCAGTTGGATGCTATGAGCCAGGATCACCCCCTGACTCTTGTGTTGCTCGGGCCCCTACATTCAGAAGATGCCCCTAAAGCAGGGAAAGACTACAGCTCCACTTGCTGATCTGGGAGCTGGAGGTTTTGTTTGTTGAGCACTGTAGGACGGTCAATGATCAATATGGGGAGGCGATGGCCTAGTGGTATTATTGCTGGACTGTTAATCCATCGACCCAGATTCAAATCCCACCATGGCAGCTTGTGGAATTTAAATTCAGTTTTAAAAAAAATCTTGAATTAAGAATCTAACGATGACCGTGAATCCATTGTCGATTGTAGGAAAAACCCATCTGGTTCCCTAATGTCCTTTAGGGAGGGAAATCAGCCATCCTTACCTGGTCTGGCCTACATGCAACTCCAAATCCACAGCAATATGGTTGACTCTTAACTGCATTCTAAATAATTAGGGATGGACAATAAATGCTGGCCAGCAATTCTGTTATTCCCTCAATATAATATTACAAAAAAATCTACTGTACTCCACAAAGGGTAAGGACCACATATTCTGTCTGCTCCCTCGCACACTCAAAGGCACCGTTCACTTTAACTCTGTCACTACACACACATCTCACTAAAGTTGATGTCTTACTTGCCTCATTCTCCTGAACTACTAACTCTTCTTGCCCTCTCTGCTTCCTACTCACCCACTGGGGACACCTCCTCATCTCTCCTGCTCCTGAATTACCACCAACTGTTCTTCCATCCACTTCCAACTGTTCCTTTGTCTGATTGGAGGAAGACTGGGCTCCTCCTCCCCCCAACCCCAGACTGATGTCTCTGCGTGATCCTGGTTGAGTTGCCTATAACCCTGGACTGGATTGCACTAGATCATTGTGGCTGACAGTGACCCACTCTCTAGTTTGTAGGGGCGTGGATGTCTGGACTGTGATAGGAACAAGTGGCCATCTCACTGGATTGGAATAGGAGAATATCCTTCACTGCGACCCTCTGACTAACCATTCACACAATGCCATTTGCTTGGGTCACACAGTGTATTTTCTGTAGGTGTAGCATTGACATAGCTCGCTGTCATACAATACTGTTCCAAACCCTGAGATTAGACATGGGTTCAACTGCACATCCGTCAACTTGGTCTACTGTATCCGCTGTTCCTGATGTGGCCTCCTCTACATCGGGGAGACCAAGCGGAGGCTCGGAAACCATTTTGTAGAACATCTGCGCTCTGGTATGCGACAAATGACAACACCTTCTGGTCGCCAACCATTTTAACTTCCTCTCCCACTCCCTGGGTGTCATGTCTGTCCTGGGCCTCCTCTAGTGTCACAATGACACTACCCACAAACTGGAGGAGCAGCACCTCATATTCCGTCTTGGGAGCCTACAACCCAATGGACTAAAAGTGGACTTTACCAGTTTCAAAATCTCCCCCTCGCCCCGGCCTCATCCCATGACCAACCCTCCCTCTCATCCCCGCCTCCTTGACCTGACACAGCCTGTCCATCTTCTCTCCCACCTATCCGCTCCTCCTACCTCACTGACTACTCCCCACCACTCCCTACCTGCACTCGCCTATCACTATCCCACTTACCTTCCCCAGCCACACCCCTCCTCTCTCTATTTATTTCTGAGCTCCCGTTCCCCTCCCCCATTTCTGAAGAAGGGTCCCGACCCGAAACGTCAACTTTCCTGCTTCCCTGATGCTGCGTGGCCTGCTGTGTTCCTCCAGCTCCACGCTGTGTTATCACCCATTCCAAATCCTGTTGACTGTGCAGTGCTTCAAAGCATGGCAGACTGCCTGCCTCTCCCTTCAATGCCAAACACAGAAGCTGGCAACCATGTGTTAAAGATTCTGTACGCTACGGCAGCGATGTGAACCATACAGAGAGTGAATGCTGCATCCATTGAGTGCACACTAAGAAAGTGACAGAGGTCAGGACCCACCAAGTGAGTGAGGGTTCAGACTGGTAAGGTGCAAGTGCCCCAACACACAGGCTGCCTGGCAGAGGCATGCCAGTCCTAAGTGAAATAATTCTTTTTCAGAGGTCGGCATCCCCTGACCAATTACCCTTTTCTTTTTCTTAATCTTCTTCCTGTCAGCGGTAGCAGAGAAGGTGACATTGCGGTGGAGAGGGGCCCTGAGCAAAGCAGTGGCCTGGCCTGGGCAGTGGACCCTAGGAGCCCTGGTTGTGGTAGGCCCAGAGCCAGGGACTCTTGGTTATTGGTGAGGTGTTGGTGGCTGTTTCTGGTAGTAGTAGGCCCAGAGCCAGGGACTCCTGGTTATTGGTGAGGTGTTGGTGGCTGTTTCTGGTTGTTGTAGGCCCAGAGCCAGGGACTCCTGGTTATTGGTGAGTTGTTGGTGGCTGTTTCTGGTTGTGGTAGGCCCAGAGCGGGGTCAGCTGGTTGTCAGTGCAGTGATGGCAGGGGCTCCTGGTTGCTGGGTGAGTGTGGGTCCAGGACAGGCATTGGCAAGGTGGACTCAGCAACAAAGAGATGGCACCTGAAGAGAGGTGACTCCGAGATTGGCGTGTCTCACACAGGTATCATTGGTCAGCAGGCTTAGGGCCTCAGGACTGTTGGTGGTGATGGTAGAGTAAGTTGGACTTTCTTTCGGCTTTGCCTTTTTATTCTTAAAGTGCTCAAATGACAACTATTTGAAGCTTCTCGCTGCATTTTACTGAGGTATTCATTGTAGAGTACAAGTGACAATAAATCATCATTCACCACTCGTTTATTAATTACAAATGCATAGCATTTGGCAATGGCACTGTCTCTGTCCAAGTCAAGCATTCCAATTGTCAATATCTCTCACATTCAGCCTTTTTATGTCAGCCAGGGCTCCCTGATTGGACCAGATTAACCAGTTGGGCAACTCCTATTCTATGAGGTCCACCTGGCTGACCTCATTATAGTCACTACTGTAAATGTCCCTGAGGTCCAAAGCAAAGTGTTGAAATGGTGTGAAAGTTGGTCCACTGTCGGCTAAAGTGAGGTGGTAAGACTGGTGATTTGTAGATGCCAGCTTGCATGGGCGAACGATCGGGGGATTTTGGTGTCTATGGTACACACAGAGGCATGATACTGAAGACACCATTAGATGACGACCAGGAAAACCAATCAGCAAGCTGTTGGGAATTTGGGGTATTTAGATTCTCAAAAGAAAGCATTGGAACTGATGTATAAATAAGACGAGTTAGGCTGTTAGTCAGTTGCAAATGCATGGAAATAATGTAGTCGCCCAATTGTGAGGTTCAGAAGTCGCTGTTTAAGGCTTAAGAGGAAGATCGTTAAACCTTACCTTGACATATCACCTGAATTTTCTCATTCTCAATGTATTTTACCACCTTTCTTGCAATTCCACTTGCCATACCAGAGAGGGGACAGTTCTCTCCAGGGAAATAAACACGAAGCAGGAAAACCCAGCAATCAAAAGGCAGGAACACAACCCCTCCAATGAACAAGCTGAAAAACACAACTAATCTACAGGTGAAACAGATATGACCAGTCAACAGGCCAATAACGGACTATTGACTGGACAGAAAAGATAGCACCAAGCAATAAATACAAAATATTTATCAATTGAGGAAAAGAAAGTGGTCTGAAGCCCCACCAATGAAATTGTTCAAAATTCTAATGAAGAGAGATTGAACATACTAGGTAAAAACCAAGAGAACTGCGGATGCTGTAAATCAGGAACAAAAACAAAGTTGCTGGAAAAGCTCAGCAGGTCTGGCAGCATCTGTGAAGGAGAAAACAGAGTTAACATTTCGGGTTCGGTGACCCTTCCTCAGAACTAGGTCAAACACTAGGAGTGACAGTGAAATTAAAGTCGGTGGACAAGAAGAGAGATTGGAACGGAAATCCCGTCGGACAGAGGAACAGAACTTCTTCAAGGTGGGCATTACAGCATCCGCAGTTCTTTTGGTTTTTATTTAGTAGTTAACTCACTGCCGCATCTCTTCCAGGCATGTCCACCTTGAAGAAGTTCTGTTCCTCTCTCCAACGGGATTTCCGTTCCAATCTCTCTTCTTGCCCATTGACTTTAATTTCACTGTCACTCCTAGTGTTTGACCTAGTTCTGAGGAAGGGTCACCGGACCCGAAATGTTAACTCTGTTTTCTCCTTCACAGATGCTGCCAGATCTGCTGAGCTTTTCCAGCAACTTTGTTTTTGAACATATTAGGCCTGGACTCGCTAGAGCTGAGAAGGATGAGTTTAGGAGTTGGGACATCATGTACAGGAGGTTGATGTGGCTTCTTCCGGAGTACTGTGTGCAGTTGTGGCCACCCTATTGTAGGAAGGATATTATTAAGTCGGAGAGTGTTCAGATGAGATTTACCACGATGTTGCCACGAATGGAGGGTTTGAGATACAAAAATAGACTGGAAAGACTGAGACTCTTTTCACCGGAGCATAGGAGGTTGAGGGGTGACCTTACTAAGGTTTATAAAATCATGAGGGGTATAGATAAGGTGAATGGCAGGTGCCGTTTCCCTAGGGTGGGGATTTCAAGACTTGGGGACATATTTTTAAGGTGAGAGGAGAAAGTTTTAAAAATGTCATGAGGGGGCAACTTTTTTACACCTAGTGGTTCGTGTGTGGAATGAACTGCCAGAGGAAGTGGTGGATGTAGGTACAGTTACAATGTTTAAAAGATACTTGGATAAATTCATGAATACAAAAGGACAAGGAGTGATATGGGTTAAGTGCAGGCAGGTGGGACTAGTTTAGTTTGGGAATGTGGTCAGCATGGGCTGATTGGGCCGAAAGGTCTGTTTCCATGCAGTATGACTCTGACTAATTGAGATAGATGCCAAAGGGGATTGACTAAATAGACATTGAGATGTTATTTCCTGATGTGGAACAATCTAGAACGAAAGGTCACAGTTTTAGGCTAAGGGGTGGCAGATCTACAACAGAGGTGAGTAGAAATTATTTCTTTCAAAGAGTCATGAATCTGTGAAGTGGATGACATGACATTGGGTAAATTTAAAGAGGAGAGAAACAGATTTTTAATTAGTAACTGGTTAAGGTGGGCAGGAAAGCAGTGTGGAGGCTGAGATGAGATCAGCCTCGATTATATGAAATGGCTCAGCAGGTTGAAGGGGCTGAACTGTCCATTCCTACTCCTCGTTCTGACGTTCTTATCTGCAAAATACATTTGGTGTTTTTCTTGGTTCTTTATTAAGCCTGGGTATGTGATTAGAAATTAAAGATTTTAGGTGTCAAATTTAAAAATAAATATAGGGAAGGCAGTAGTTGCAGTTAGAGGGCCAGATAGCCTGGAAATCAAGAGTTCAAATCACAAATTGAGAAATGACATAGGAAATAGGATATAACAGAACAGTTGGCCTGAGCAGTCCATGCTAGTGGTTGTTTATTTATTCGTTCAAGTGGTATGAGTATTGATGGCAAGCCTGGACTTTCCCTAAATGCTCTTGGGAACAGTTAAGAATCAACCACATTGCACTTGTTCTGTAGGCTTTAACAGATATGGATGGTAATGACCCAAGTGTTTTGTTACGACAATCGATGATAATTTCATGGTTAACATTCTGGATTGTTTCATTAATTAATTCAAATTTAACTTCCACAAGCTATTTTTATGAGGGATTCAAATGTGTTCCCATTGGTCCTAACCCTAAACCTATCACTCTATTAGTCCAGTCTTAACATTCCACCATTTCCTTTTATTTTCTTTTTATTTGTTTACAGGATGTGGGCGTCGCTGGCTAAGCAGCATTTATTGCCGGTCTGTAATTACCCAGAGGGCAGTCAAGAGTCAACCAGAAGCCACATGACACCAGGTTATAGTCCAACAGACTTATTTGAAATTACAGGCTTTAGGAGCGCAGTCCCTTCATCAGGTGAAGTTCATCTGGTGTCATGTGACTTCTGACTTTGTTCACTCCAGTATCTCCACATCAAGAGTTAACCATATTGCTATGGGTCTGGAGTCACATGTAAGCCAGACCAGGTAAAGTAAGTTTCCTTCCCCAAAAGGCATTAGTGAACCAGATGGGGTTTTCCGACAATCAATTCCTGGTCATCATTAGACTCTTAATTCCAGATTTTTATTACATCCAAACCCCACTATCTGCCATGGTGGGATTCGACCCTGTGTCCCCAGAACATTACCTGGTATTTGGGATTAACAATCCAGCAATAGGCCATCACAGCCTGTCTTTACGCTTCATTTTACGTTCTTCCTATCTTTCCTGATTTAAATCTACCATCATGCCATCCCTTTCCCCCTTCAAATGCTTGTCTAGTCCTTTAAATGCATCTATACTATTCACTTTAATCACTCTCTGTGGCAGTGAGGTCAAATATCCAGCTCCTCTGGCCAAAGAGATTCCTTTGGAATTTCCTATCAGATGTCTTGAGCACTCCAGCCCTACACAGTGCAGATGACTTTTAATGCTTTCTCATATAAACTGCCAAGCCGCCCAGTGTAAGCAAAGAAGGATCGTTGTAGGAGAAGGCTCTCCACCACTACCCTCTCAAAGTAACCAGGAATGGGCAATGAATATGTTATCGACAGAAACACAAACTAACAAAAAGGATCTGATGTGCTTTGGTATGTTTTCCTACAGTCTTGCTCTTTGTGGAATTTGTGTTGAGCATCCATCTGCAAATTGTCTTTGTCACATGAAACTTGGACCGGATAGTACGCATGTAACCTTTGACCCAGTGTATCTGCCGCTGATGAAGCTGCATTTCCCTGTTTTTCCTGGCAGGAGCTTGCAAACATGGGTGGGAATATTGATTTCAGCATCGCTCGTGTTGTATCTGTTTTGGATCTCTTTTAATTGAGATCTGATCGCACAAACCAACTCAGGCGAATCCGTGAGAAAAATCAAGACCATATGTTCCAAGGCACATTTCATAAAATGCAGTTTTATTCGTGGATTTTTGAAGCCTACATCGCAGTTTTCCAGTTTGCCTTTTATTGTGGGTCGTGTTTTAGTTTCTTTAAGAGCGTCACTTGCAGGAGCAGAAGTAGGCCATTCAGCCCTCGAGTCTGTTCTGCCATTCGATAAGATCATGGCTGACCTGCCAATCCTCAACTCCTGTCTTTTCCTCATAACTTTTCCTCGTTTCTTTACAAATTAAAAATCTATCTCAGCTTTGAATAGACTTAATGGCCCAGCCTCAACAGCCCTCTGCGATAAAGAATTTCACAGATTCACTACCCTCTGAGAGAAGAAATTCCCCCTCATCTCTGTCTAAAATATGCAACATATTATTCTGGGATGGTCCTCTGGTCCCAGAAGCTCCCACAAGAGGGAACAATCTTTTAGCATCTATCCTGTCAAATTCTGTTCACAGTTTTCCGGTTGTGGTCTGACTAATGCCTTGTATAATTTTAGCAAAACCTCCCTACTTTTACACTCCATTTCCTTTGAAATGAAGTCCAACATTCCATGTGCCTTCCCTTTTACCCGCTGAATTTAGCTTTTGATTCCCAAATCCCTGTGTTCTGTAGCTTTCTGCAGGCTTCCCCCATTTAAATAATATTCCACTCATCCTGCTAAACTGCATAACCTCACATTTTCCCACTTAATATTCCATCTACCAAGATCTTGCTCACTCGATTAACCAGGCTATATCCCTCTGTAGGCTCTCTGTGTCATCTTTACCACTCGATTTGTCAGCTGTTTTTTGTGTCATCTGCAAACATTTTCTTATAGTTGCCCAGTTGCCGTTGTGTTAATTAATAGTTTATTGTGGGTAATATCTTATCATGTACTACATCCCGTGAACAGAGGCTCAAATCGCAGCCTCCAGTGCTGCTGCTCTCTTGGGCCCCTGACCCCAACTCTGCTGCCTCACAGCGCTAGGGACCCGGGTTTGATTCCACCCCTGGGTGACTGTCTGTGTGGAGTTTGCACGTTCTCCCGTGTCTGTGTGGGTTTCCTCCGGGTGCTCCGGTTCCCTCCCACAGGCCAAAGATGTGCAGGTTAGGGTGGATTGGCCGTGCTAAAATGCCCATAGTGTCCAGGGATATACAGGTTAGATGGATTAGTCATGGGAAATGCAGGTTTACAGGGAAAGGGGTTGGGGGGGGGCGCGGTGCGGGTGTTGGGTCTGGGTGAGATGTTCTTCAGACTGTCTGTGTGATTCGATGGGCCTATTGGTGTGCTTCCATGCTGTCGGGATTCTATGATTATTATCTGTTGTGCCTGGGTTATTGTCCAGGCACTGCATCTGAAAAACCACAAATAACATGAATATAGGGATTACAAAAAGACCTGAACACACCTAGTCACCTTTGACCATTCTTCTTGTTGCATGATAGACAGATGAAGTACTTGATGACTAATCAACTGCTATCAGTTATTTCTATGTCGTTGATTAGCGAGATATACACTGCCTGAATGGATGGGGAAGCAAATGCAGTGGCTATTTTTAATGGGAATTGCATTTAAACCTGAAAATTTTTTCAGAGAATGCACAGGGTGTGATTAATTGGATAGCTTCCACAAGGTATTGGTGAAGCAATTAGAGCCAAACTAAATTAGAATTAAAAATCACAGAATCCCTACAGTTTGGAAGCAGACCATTCAGCCCATTGTGTTAACACTGATCCTTTGGAGAGCATCACACCCAGACCCACCCCTCTACCTATATCCCTGCATTTCTCATGGCTAACTCACCTAACCTGCAAATCCCTGGACACTACGGGACAATTTCCCAGGGCCAGTCCATCTTAGCCTGCACACCTTTGGACTGTGGAAGGAAACCAGAGCACCCGGACGAAACCCATGCGTATACAGGGAGAATGTGTAAACTCCACACAGACAGTCACCTGAAGGTGGAATTGAAACCTGGTACTGTGAGGCAGCAGTGCTGAGAGGTACCACTGAGCCACTATGTGGTCCTGACTTAAAACAAATTAGAACTACGATAAATCCATGGTATACTGCAAAATTACCAATTTACGCCTCCACGCTAAAAAATAAGTGTGAATAAAATTCAATACTGTTGGGCAAAACTTGCATATTGGCAATTTTTAACCTATTTTTAACTTACTTTTAAATGAGTCCACGCCCGCAAATTTCATCATTAGCGGGGCTTCTCAGGAACAGAACCCTCACAGCTACAAAGGAATGACTGTTGACTTGTGGTGTGTTGTATGATTTAATAATAATTGATTTATAACAGTCCGAGAAAGGAGGGGAACAAAACCCACACGGTGGAATGCTTTAAGATGATGAATATATCACCCTTTAAATCAGTTAAATGTGTCACTATCGGTAGAGCTCCTAACTCCTATTCATAAGGCCCTGAATCCAAGTCCCACTCGAGAATTTGATGGCAATTATCAATGTTTGCAGTTTAGGGATAGTACTTTTCAGTGGAGACCAGGCTGCATTAGGTTCCTCAGACACATACAAAATATCCCACCTGAAGAAGAGTCATGGAGTTTTTTTCAACATGATAAAGAAACAAACGATCTGGTAAATGTTACTTTGCTGTTTATGGAAGCTTGCTGTGCACAAATTGATTTGATCTGATTGACATATTGTCATGTGTACCTAAATACAGTGAAAAGCTTTGTTTGTGAGCAGTGCAGGCAGATCATAGTAAGCAAGGACATACAGATCATAGGGTGGGAAAAAAAGACTTAGACAGAGGCATACAGGTTACATCACACAGAGCATGTGCTAGGCAAGATCAACATTAGCAAGATTGGCTTTATCTGAAGTTGGAGAAAAGAAGTTATTTTTGAACCTGCTGCTGCATGTGTTCAAGCTTCTGTATCTTCTGCCTGATGGAAGAGGTTGTAGGAGAGCATTACCAGGGTGGGAGGGGTCTTTGATGATGTTGGCTGCCTTTCTGCGGCAATGGGCCGTGTAAATACAGTCCATGGATGGAAGGTTGGTTTCTGTGATGGTCTGGGCTGTGCACACCACCTTCTGTAGTTTCTTACGGTCCTGGGCAGAGCAGTTGTTGTACCAGGCCGTTATGCACCCGGACAGTATCCTTTCAGTGGTGCATCTGTAGAAATTGGTGAGGGACCTTATGGACATGTCAAATATCCTTTGCCATCCGAGGAAGAAGAGGCATTGTTGTGCCTTCTTGACTGTTGCATCTACATGGGAAGACCAGGACAGGTTGTTGGTTATAGTCACTCCTAGGAACTTATCTCTCCAACCTCTCAACCTCAGCTCCGTAGTGTCAAGCTTCCTCTGTTACAGCAGTGACTGCAGTTCATACGTTCTTCATTTAGTTTAAAGTGCATTGAGATGCCCACTGCTCATGTCAAATAAAATAACTCCGCAGAGGCCAGTATCCTGTCACCAAGTCAGCCTTTATTCACATGTGCACAGTACTTGACACTGGTCTAGCTTCATCAGAGTCAGTTGTCAGAGCGAACAGGATGTCTGACACTCCCTGTTTATATCTGTCAGCCAGGGCTCCCTGATTGGACCAGGTTAACACCCCAATCAGGGAACTCATAGTCAATGAGATCCACCTGGCTGACTTTGTTACAATTACTACAACAAGCATTGCACAAGATCAAACCTTTTCCGCTTTTGAGCTCGTCAGGCTCCCAAAAATCATGTTTTAAATTCTCGTACTGTATCTCAATATTATTTTTATAGAAACAAGTTTATTGAAGGTTTATTTGAATGAATTAATATGAATCTAGGGAGTCAGTTGTACCGTCTTATCACTCAGTCACTGTCATCACTTGTGCCTCCTATAAACCTCTGAGGGTATTCAGACAAGGAGGGTTTCTACCTGCCAATGAATTGTAAAAAACGTCTGTGACCTTGTAACCAGGAACCACCGAACTGCCTTCTCAGTCTCTCCTTCCAACCTCCACTTGGGCAGTATGGTTCATCAATGGTTAGTACTGCTGTCTCACAGCGCCAGGGACCCAGGTTCAGTTCCACCCTCGGGCGACTGCCTGTGTGGAGTTTGCACATTCTCCCTGTGTCTGTGTGGGTTTCCTCTGGGTGCTCCGGTTTCCTCCCACAGTCCAAAGATGTGCAGGTTAGGTGGATTGGCCATGCTAAATTGTCCATAGTGTTCAGGGATGTGCAGACTAGGTGGATCAGCCATGGGAAGTATCGGGTTGCAGGGACACGGTTGGGCAGGGTGGTGGGTCTGGGTGGGATGCACTTCGGAGGGTCAATGTGGACTCAATGGGCTGAATGGTCTGCTTCCACTCTGTTGGAATTCTGTGATTAAAGTGTTACGATTTAGGAATGCGATTATGTTTTGCTTCCACATGAACTACCCTCCTAATCATACTTGCCAGCTCATTTTCCATTCTCATTTAAATTGACTTTTTCTGTCAGCCTTCTCAGAATTCGTAGTCCTAAGATACTCCTTTGTAACTCTGAAGAGCTCCAATCAACAATTCCTTACTTCCCTTATTCCTAAATTCAGAACTGGCATTATCTCTCTTCATAAAAATAGTCTATTATCTCCATAAAACATCAGTGATTTTGCAATTTACTGGTTCTGTTAATTTACTATCTTTCCAATAATGTTGTAATGCGACCTGTAACCAGTGCTCCAATATTGTATGTACAAAGTTAATGCTACCTGCTCATTTGCTGTTCTGTGCTACATAATATAAACTGCAAAATCAAGAACTTTATTTGATTTAATGTTCTTATCTACTAATGTTCCCACCCTTAATAACACATACCCCCTGCAGCAAGTGCTCATCTAATTGAGCATTATTAGCTCATTTGTTATCTCGTCCATTTTAAATATTACCGCATAAACTAAATGCTGCTCTACTCTTTAACAATGCATTGCTTACTTTTTTTAAAATAATTGAACTGTATCTAGAAAGAAGCTTCCCACCCTTTTAATGTACTTCTGTTCCTGCAGCGTCTCACAGTTTTCGTCAGGTTACTCTATCCTGTTCCCCAGGTTGGTGTCATCATCAAGTTTCAATATATTCCTAAGGCCAGATCCATTACCTATAGGCTGTGTTCGCTGACATCAGCACAGGCTTAGATACCTCGCTTAGATGCACAGATGTGCATGCAATGGATTTGGGGAACGCAGCCTGGGAGAGTGAGGGGGAGTGAGGGGACAGAAAGAGCTGTGAGGGAGTGAGAGAGTTGGGAGGGGTGTGAGCATGTTGGGAGGAGTGTGAGAGTGTGGGGAGGGAGGAAGGCTTAGAGCGGTGGGGGTTGTGAGAATGGGGTGAGGTGAGGGAGGGTGAGTGGGAGGGGGCTGAAAGTGGGGGAGGAATGTGAGTGGGAGGGGGAAGGAGGTGGGTAGGAGGGGGGAGGGAGGTAAGAGGGAGGGGTTGATGGGGGGAGGAGGGTGAGGGTGTGGGGAGGGAAGTGTGTGTGTGTGTGTGTGTGTGTGTGTGTGGAGGGAAGTGAGTGCGCAGGGAGGGGGAAAAGTGGGTGCCTTCCAGGCTTCTGCATCATATTGTTGCGTCCTCACTGCCCCTCACGCCCTCACGACCCTGAATGTCCTCACTGCCCCTCACGCCCTCACATCCCTGAATGTCCTCACTGCCCTGAACGTCCTCGTTCCTCGCAGCTGAACCCCATTTCAAAAGTGCGCATCTTCCCCACACATGCGCAGTGTGGCCTTTGCATATGACATCACTGAAGTTTTACATAAGACATATCGGGTCTGGAATTGTGTGCGTGTGCATTTCTGCGGTAGCACGCATGTGCAGTTATATGCATGTTGTGGGTGTCAGCAGATGCTGGCTCGCGGTTATCGTGAATAAGGGCAGATCCTTGTGGAGAACCAGCCTCTGATAAACCTCTCTTTACCCACTCTGCTTTTTGCCTATAACTATCCATTCTGTTACATTTCTGAATTCCGTGCACCACAATTGGTTCCTCAACCAATAGTCATTGACTGACACTCATACAAGAAGCTCTTTAATGTTGTCTACTTGAAAAGAATTACACCCCTAGACCAACAGGCCATTGCCAGGTGTAGGCCCGAAACGTTGGCCTTCCTGCTCCTCTGATGCTGCTTGGCCTGCTGTGTTCATCCAGCTCTACACCTTGTTATCTCAGATTCTCCAGCATCGGCAGTTCCTACTATCTCTGCACTTTAATGTTGGCTGTTGGAAGTATCAAAAAGTTGGAAACTTTCACTGGCTATTTCTTGAAACAAACATAATGTTTGTATAATTTAACTAATTTTTGATAAACAGGGAAAGGCAGCTAAATTAATTACTGGCCCTTTGGATTCCCAACGGTTACCAGTGGCTGATGATCAGTTCTGATTGTTTTGATGAATGCTGTACAAGTGTTCACGAAATCTTCTCACTGACAAAATAATCAAAGAAAATGTTTCATGTTCAATCTGAGCCTAACATCACTCACCGGTACTGAGAGATACATGAGACAAATGCAATCTCTCTTCACCATTACCCAATACATGAGGGATCTCTGCATCTATTCTGTCTGGAGAAACACCACTTGTTGGTTTAATCTTCTTGGGCACATGAGTGTACAAGGGTCACAATGTCATAGAGATGTACAGCACAGAAACAGACTGTTCAATCCAATTTGTCCGTGCCGACCGAATATCCATAAGGTCCCAATTGCCAGCATTTGGCCCATAGCCCTCTAAACCCTTCCTATTCATGTACCCATCCAGATGCCTTTTAAATGTTGTAATTGTACCAGCCTCCACCACTTCCTCTGGCAGCTCATTCCATACATGCACCACCCTCAGTGTGAAAAGGTTGTCCCTTAGGTCCCTTTTAAATCTTTCTCCTCTCACCTTAAACCTATGCCCTGTAGTTTTCAACGCGCCAACCCTGGGGAAAAGACCTTGCTTATTCACTCTGTCCATGCCGCTCATGATTTTATAAACTTCTATAAGGTCACCCCTCAGCCTCTGATGCTCCAGGGAAAATAGCCCCAGCCTATTCAGCCTCTCCCTATAGCTCAAACCCTCCAACCCTGGCAACATCCTTGTAAATCTTTTCTGAACCCTTTCAAGTTTCACAACATCTTTCCTATAGCAGGGAGACCAGAATTGAATGCAACATTCCAAAAGTGGCCTAACCAATGTCCCATATAGCTGCAACATGACGTCCCAACTCCTACAATCAATGCACTGACCAATTTTACACAGTGCCAATACCTTGTCCTACTCCAAAGTCTAAAACCACAGAACACCCTTCCTTAAAATTTCATCAAATGGGTGCCAGATTATGTATGATTTTACCATGATAGTTCACCTAAATGCAAAAATAACACAATTTATAGACAGTCAGTCAATGAGGTGTTTTATAAATTCCTATTTTTGAAATAAAACCTGTCTGATTCCAAACCAAAACACAAACAGATTCTAAACAAGGCCTCTCACATATTACATGCATTGTCTGACCTAAAATGTCACCTCTTCTTTACACTGATAAAGCCTTTAGTTCTCTCAGGGCAGTGACTTGAAAGTAATTCGGGGATTTACATATACATATTAATCAAATAAAACCTTCCAACTGATTAAAGCTTAACAGCGTCTTAGGTTTGTATAATACATCCTCAGCCGTTGTGTGACCCTTTGATCTTTTACTAATAAATTCTATGTTCTGTGTGCTTCTTTCTCACTTCACTTGACAAAGGGGTTACGCTCCGAAAGGTTGTGTTTTCAAATAAACTGTTGGACCATAACCTGGTGTCGTGTGATTTCTGACAAAAATGTCTGCCCTCAGATGTACTCTGAGGGTGTGGTGCCTTTCCTAGCACTTGAACCTCCACCCTTAATTCCTTGCAAAATTTGGTGTGTTACCCTCTTGAGAATCTCTGTGGCTGGAGGAAGCAGGAAATGACGGCCCTATGAAACTGAACTGTGCATTAATAATTAAATATGACTTAGACCCATCATCTAGTTCAAGTTGCAGGCAGGCAGACTTATGTCAGATCTAATTATGTCAGATTGGGTGGCACGGTGGCTCAGTGGCTCAGTGGTTAGCACTGCTGCCTCACAGCGCCAGGGACCCAGGTTCAATTCCAGGGATGTTGAGCTTAGATAAGTTATAGGGGGATGGATTGGTGTGGACTTGTTGGGCTGAAGGGCCTGTTTCCACACTGTAGCAATTTTATGATTCTAATTTTGAAAATAACTGATCTCCTGACAACATGGTGAATAAAATCCTTCCTATCTGGAAAGTTACTGGGTGGATTATGTTCTAATACTTTACAATGCCCACATACTCTTACACTACCATTCCCCCTTTGGAACTGCCACTGCAGTAGCCTGACCATCCTGTTCCAATGCGACAATAATGTTCCCCGTCTTCAATATTTTCAGCTTTTGCTCTATTTTCTCCCCTAAAGCATACGTCAATTGATGAGGTGTGAAGTGAACTAGTGTGGTGTTCCTCTGAACCCATGTGTTGGCTGTATTTCCTTGAATCAGGAGCCCAGTTTAATTAAATACCAAAAGGGTACTTGGGAGTCATGTTGGTTTGAGAATTTCTCTTCTTTGCTAAAAGCTTGTTCCAGTTGAATTTCAGTATTTTTAACCAGTGCCTTCTAAACTAGGCTATTTTCATTGTGTCTCATGAAGATGATAGGGAGTTTTGCTCAGATTTTCCTGCAGGTGAATACCACACTACCCATTAACAAGGATGTTCCCTCCTCTGTAACCTCTCAAAGTTGCATTGACTTAGATTTTGACAGTACGGACATTCATGAAACACATTGACAGATACAACGACTGGGGCTTCATAACATGCAACTTGGACGGCAATGCCCTGTGACCTTAACATTCAATATCCTTATCCTTCGCATCTGAACTGACCCCTTATTGACCTGCTGCTATTCAACAACCATGTTGAGTCATAGCACAGAAACAGACCCTTCGGTCCAACTCGTCCATGCCGACCATAATCCCAAACTAAACTCGTCCCACCTGCCTACGCTTGGCCCATATCCTTCCAAACCTTTCCTATTCACGAACTTGACCAAATGCCTTTTAAATGTTGTAACTGTGCCCACATCCACCGCTTCCTCGGGCAGTTCATTCCACACACAAACCACTCACTGTATAAAAAAAAGTTGCACTTCATGTCCTTTTTAAAACTTTCTCTTCTCACCTGAAAAATATGCCCCCAAGTTTTGAATTCCCCCACCTTAGGGTAAAGACCATTGCTGATCACCTTATCTGTACCCTTCATGGATTTATAAACCTCTATAAGGTCACCCCTCAACCTCCTATGCTCCAGTGAAAAAGTCCCCAGTCTATCCAGCCTGTTTTTATTGCTAAAACTCTCCCCATTCCTGGCAACATCCTGGTAAATCTTTTCTGAACCCTCTCCAGCGTAATAATATCCTTCCTATAACAGGGAAACTAGAACTGGACACAATACTCCAGAAGAGGCCTCCCCAACCTCAACATGATGTCCTAACTCCCGTACTCAAAGGTTTGAGCAATGAAGGCAAGTGTGCTAAACGTCTTTTAAACACCTTGTCTATTGGTGACGCAAACTTCAAGGAATTATGTGTCTAAACCCCTCGGTCTCTCTGTTGTACAATACCTTCCAGGGCCCTACCGTTAATTGTATAAGTCCTTGTTTGTTTCGCCAAAATGTAATACCTCATATTTATCCAAATTAACTCCATCACCAGTCCTCAGCCCATTGACCCAATTGATCAAGATTTCTTTGTAATCTTAGATAACCTTCTTCACTGTGCACTTTACCACCAATTTTGGTGTCATACGCAAACTTACTAACCATGCCCCCTATATTCTCATCCAAATCATTTATATAAGTGATAAATTAAACTGGACCTAGTACTGATCCCTGGTCACTTCTCCTTTGGTCTATCAGGGTGAGAAAATGAAGTGTTTCATATGCACTGGACCTGCTTCAGTCAGAAATGCCAAACTCTCATTTTGCCCAATGCATCACTAATAGCTGGATTATGAGGGATTGCACATTTATGATAGAGATGAGGAGGAACTTCTCTCAGAGGGTAGTGCGCTGCATGTGGCTGAGTTGTCCGTACTGCTGCCTCAAAGAACTGGGGACCTGGGTTTGATTCCAGCCTTGGGTGACTGTGTAGAGTCTGTGTGTTCTCTCCTCCCATGGTCCAAAGATGTGCAGGTTAGATGGATTGGCCATGCTAAACTGCTCATAGTGTCCAGGGATGTACAGGTTAGATGGATTAGCCATGGGAAATGCAGGGTTACAGGGATAGGGTAGGAGGATGGGTCTGGGTGAGATGCCCTTTGAGGGTCAGTCTGCACTCGATGGATTGCATGGTCTGCTTCCATGCTGTAGGGATTCTATGTTCTCATCGAATGGCACAGCAGGCTCGATGGGCTGAATGGCTTAGTTCTGCTCCTACATCTTGTGGATAGTATTAGCATTGAGAAACATCTCGAGCTGCTCCGCATATACACCAAAATACTCCAGATCGTGACTATAATCTACCAGTAGTACCTGAGGATGTAGTGATCTTTGTAGATCAGTCTGCCCTCATGTGCAAGCAACAAAAATGGGATTAAAATTATTTATCAGCAAGCAAACATCCCAAATTCTCCACTGTTTTGCTGGAAGGTTCTCATCAACTGTGAGATCTTTGCAAGATCAACATTAGACACAATACATACAGCACACAGGAAGTCAAACCCTATCTTGTTACTCTGGAATCACGTAAAATAAGCAGAAAAATAACAACAGCCACAAGAACTTGCTACTACAGTTAGCAAAGCATATAGGACATTTGGGCTCCTCAAAGAAGGCATTGTAGGTATTCAGAACAAAGGTAAGAAACTTAACAAAGATTCAGCCTAAGTTCTGTTTGGGCCACAAATAGAATATTGCATCCACTTCTGGTTGCGGTGGCTCAGTGGTTAGCACTGCTGCCTCACAGCGCCAGGGACTCGGGTTCGATCCCACTCTCAGGTGACTGTGTAGAGTTTGCACATTCTCCCCGTGTCTGTGTGGGTTTTTTCTGGGTGCTCCGGTTTCCTCCCACAGTCCAAAAATGTGCTGGTTAGGTGGATTGGCTAAATTGCCTCATAGGGTTATAATGTGCAGGGTTACAGGGATAAGGTAGGAAGATTGTCTGGGTGTGATGCCCTTTGAGGGTCAGTGTGGACTGAATGGTCTGCTTCCTCACTGTAGGGATTCTATGTTCAGAAGGATTTGAGGGCCCTTGAGACTACAGAGGAATGTTGTGTTCAGTATTCCCTTTAAGGTGCACAGTCACTCAGAGTTATTGCATATCACGATCGGCATGCCAACCAGTCTGTTTCCATAAGTTGCTGTCATGCACAGACCTTGGAGCTCTGTGCAGTAGTCAGAGTAATTAGGGGGAGATGTAGGTTGTGTTATGTCATGGAGCTGATGTGCAATGTACCTTTAAAAAACATGGTTGTCATATCATCACTATTATAGCATGTGACCCACCGGTGTAAAGGTCTCCAACTTCATCATCATTGGGGCCACTTGAAGCTTGACATCCTGTTGTGCTGCTGTTTGTAATCAAAAGCTTAGTATCAGCCCAGATGCTGAAGTGCTTATAACTGTAATATATATATAAATATTTGGAGCTGGAACAAACATCTATTGAATCTTTCAGTGTGATGTTGTCTTCCTATAGTCCTTATGTTATGGCAGCAAATATAACTATTGCCATATCAAGTACAAATGTCTTGCTACTGTCAATAATTGTCATCAATGGTGACAGATCATGACAGCAGCACATTTGTAAGCAGCAATGGCCTCTTGTATAAAAATCAGTGGTTGACACTTAGAATCCTCACTGAAGATCAGACAGCCTTGAATTTAAGGCATTCCTAAAGTCAACAACCCGAATTTGTGTGAGTATGGACCTACAAACTATGCAAACAAAAGGCTTTCCATTTAAAATATAAATTGTCAGGCTAGAAGCCCTTTTGTTTTAAGTGAACTGAACACTTTGAATTTTTTTTAAACTTTAAAATAGAAAACAAAAGGCTTCCTGAAGTTCAAATAAATAGCAGTCGTAGGCTAGCTACTTTTAGCTTAAATATAGAGCCTCCCTGATCATGCTTAGAGCTTCTAAAATGCACGTTTCTAACCTAAGGCATTTTACCTGTGGACAGAGGTCAGTTGGTCCTACCACCTTGTCTCTCTACAATTCAGCACCAGAACAGAGGGACGTGAGTTATGGGTGTGAGTTCACCATATTTATCCAGTGTGAATATCATTTAGTGGCACAAAAGAGGGGAAAATGAAAGGAAAGCCAAGCAAGTACAAAAAAGCAGAAAAGAAGCCCTGCATTCTAATAAATTACAGAAAAGGCAAAGACCTTCAACCAGAAATGAAGGGCAGATATTTAATTATAGAATGGCAGCAAATGATCTCTTTACTGAATTAAAGCGGCAAGTGTAGCTTTAATTTGCAGATAAAGTGATGTGTTCCAAAGAACGGATCTCTGAAAATCCTACTTGGTATCGAGAAGGAGGGGCTTTGTAGGAATTAATGCATACAGGCTTTCCATAGAAGGTCAGAGATATCAGAAACGATTTTGAGAGCACTCAAAGACCTGCTCAAGTTACAAATTGACTTTAGCATTAACAGACTCCAACTCATGTTTAACAGACAGAAACCACATTGATGAGTTTGTTACAAGATGCCACAATAAAGGGCATCATGTGATTATGACACTGTGAAGAACTCTCAGAGGCTATTGAATTGGTAATCACATCTTCACCAAATAAAATCTTCAGGAAGGATCTTCAGGATAAAAGGACCATTGACGCCTTGAAGATAGACACCAGCATGAAGCCATTCTGGCAGGTTGGCAACGTTGACATGCTTTAGGTGCATCAAGCACCATTGCAACAGTCAGAAAGGTACACCGGTTCAACAAGACCGGTAATGGGTGTGGTTTGTTGTATCTATCCAAAAGCTTTCCAGCTTTCTGTTCACATCTGCGAAGCGTGTGGCAGCAAAAGAGATCGGGCATGCGCAGGAAATCCAGTTCAAAAGGCAAAGCCAGGTCTCAGAACTAAACACAGGTGCCCCACAAGACAGGACAACTCCACAACGCTGGCAGCAAGGCTAGTCCTAAGAAGTTTCCATTTAAAATATAAATTCTGTCAGGCTAGAAGCCCTTTTATTAAATGAACTGAACACTTGCAAACATGCAAAGTCAACCAAGCAGAAAACAAATTTCAGAATATGACCCAATTTACTATATCATCAGCCTCACACACCATGTCAATGGTATAAGGTGGTTAGAAGCTTTTACAACCATTAACATCATCTGCCTTGAAAAGGCGTGGCAGACATGTTGAAAACTCAAATTGACGCAGGAACTGGTACTAATTAGCATCCTAAAGGACATGTAACTTTACAAGTGGTGCAAGAATACAAGAAACAGTCTCACAGTGTATCAAGAACCACTAACTTGTGCACTGGCACATTCAGACTCAGCACCAATATGCAAGCTCATCATGGTTTTATAAAATCTTCTGCTGTTACCAACGATCCAGCAGTGGCAAGATTACCAGTATCCAAAGACCTTGGTATAGTAACGTGAGATTCAAACCACATTTACTGTGGTGCAACTGAGCACATGTATCATAATTGAATCAAGATGTCCTTTGTCTGGCTTGCTCATTACCTCCTCAAAGAATTCTAACAGACCTGTCATGAATGACTTTCCCTTGGTGAAGCTGTGCTGACTCAGCCCCACATTACCATGCACTTCCAAGTACTCTGCAATCTCATACTTAATAATGCACTCTAAAATCTTAGCAATGACCGAGGTCAGGCCTGTATTCCTATTTTCTGCCTCCCTCCCTTCTTAAGCCATGTTGTTACATTAGCCATTTCCAGTCCCCGGGACCCTCCGTGACTCCAATGATTCCATTGGCAGTGAGCCAGTGCATGTGATCTATTTGGATTTCCAAAAGGCCTTTGACAAGGTGCCGCACAGAAGGCTGCTAAATAAGAACCCACGGTATTAGGGGGAATTGACTGGCATGGATAGAGCATTGCCTGACTGACAGATGGCAGAAAGTGAGAATAAAGGGACCTTTTTCAGGATGGCAGCCAGTAACTAGTGTAATTCTGCAGGAGGTCACTGTTGGGATCACATCTATTCACACTATACAATAACGATCAGGAAAAAGGAACTGAGGGCATTGTTGCTAAGTTTACAAGATGACACACAGATAGGTGGAGGGAAGGTAGAGTTGAGGAAGTTGGGAGGCCGCAGAAGGACTTGGATAAGGCTGGGAGAGTGGGCAAAGAAGTGGCAGATGGAATACAATGTGGGAAAGTGTGAGGTTATGCACTCTGATAGGAAGAATAGAGGTGTAGACTATTTTCAAAATGGGGAAAGGCTTTCAAAATCTGAAACACAAAGGGACTTGCAGTCCTAGTTCAGGATTGTCTTCAGGTTAACATGTAGGTTTGGTTGGCAGTTAGGAAGGCAAATGCAGTGTTAGCATTCATTCTGAGTAGGTGAGAGTACAGGAGCACAGATGTATTGCTGAGGCTGTATAAGGCACTGGTCATATTGCATTTGGAATATTGTGAGCAGGTTTGGGTCCCATGTGTAAGGAAGGGTGTGCTGGTCTTGGAAGGGGTCCAGAGGCGGTTTACAAGACTGATCCTGGGAATGAAGGACATGTCATATGAGGAGTGGTTTAGGACTTGGGTTTGTACTTGATGGAGTTTGGAAGAATGAAGGGAAATCTCATTGAAACTTGCAGAGCACCGAGAGGTCTGCATAGATTGGACATGGAGAAGATATTTCCACTAATAGGAGAGACTAAGACCTGAGGGCACAGCCTGAGAGTGAAGGAATGGCCCTTTAGAACTGAGATGAGGAGGAATTTCTTCAGCCAGAAGGTGGTGAATCTGTGGAACACAATGCTGCAGAAAGCTATGAACACCGTCATTGAGTTTATTTAAGACAGCGATTGAAGGGTTGTTGATTTGTAAGAGGATCAACGGTAACTGGGGAGAAGGCAGGAGAATGGAGTTGAGAAACATATCAGCCATGATCGAATGATGGAGCAGACTCGATGGACTGAATAGCCTCATTCTGCTCCTATATCTTATGGCCTTATAGTTAAAATTGAATGTTTTTAAGATCAATCTGTGATACTTTGGCAAGTGTGATGAGTTGCAAAAGACTACAATTCAGGGATGCGCTAACAGTTTTAAAGAACTAGTTGAGAACATTCATTCATTTTTCATGTGAGGCACCCCAAACATAGCAACCCCAGCAGTGGAGAGAGCCACTCCTTGTACACAACAGAAGACTGCATGCAATCTTTGGACAAAAATAGCAACAGACTTATTCATGCTGTACAGTGAATATTACATCTTTAAATTTCCTATTGTTCGATGATTTAATAGCACAATGAATGCAACCATTGCTGACACAATGAGTGCTACTTTCGGTTCATTCCACATACTGGAACAGGTAACGAGTGATTGGAGCCTGCAATTTAGTATTAAACTGTTTCAAGGTGTCTGCTAATTGGGGATTGACGCACATTGAGTTGTCACCCCAGCATTCTCGTTCAAATGGTCTAGCAGGACGTATGGTACGTATTATCCAATCTATGGTCATCAAATGTCGACTAACAAAACATGAGTTTCACATTGCATTGCCATGCTTTCATTTAATGCTTTCAACGGGAAAGGACTACCATCTCCAGCAGCATGTTTGCTCCAATGCCGAACGCGAGCGATCCTGCCCAGCATGCAATTGTCTCACAAAGACATGGTGTTCTTGTTCAATAACAGAGGAGAGCGAAAGACCAATGAGCTAGGGACAGCATGACCACAACTGAGCACTGAGGAGTCAGTTACAAATATTTGGATGCCAGCAAAGGTTTCTAGAATATGTAACCGACCCAGATCACAGAGCCTTTTCTGATCATGGTGCTACATTGTGGAGGAACAAAAGCTGCTCAGGCCGGTGTAGGACACACCAATCACTCACGAATAGAGTGAGGAAGAACACTCTGGTGGTGATGATTGTGTTGTGATGTTGAATGACAGCAACCAGCAGCAAGACACCAAGTTGTCAAGTAAATGTGACCGAGAACTACGCATACCCCTTCAGGTGGTATGTACAGTCACCAGATCAGGGCGAGTTGTTAAACCTCCAAAGCATTATATTGAAGTTTGAATTGTTAATATTGTTAATTCTTGTCATTACCCATTAGTATCGTTGTCGAGTTGACAACATGTGGCTATTACATATCTCTTTGCGAGATGTCGTTTTCTTCAGAAAGGGAAGAATGTTGTCATGTCTCACAGCTAGTATGTCAATGTACCTTTAAGGAGCATGCTCATCACTGATTCACAGCATGTGACCTGAGAGTATAAAGGTCTCCAACTCCATCTTCACTAGGATCACCCTGAAGTGTGACATGCTGATAGGAGCATGCTCACTGTTTGTGATGCAATTCCTTAGACACTGAAGTGCCTATGGCTGTAATATATGTACCAGGAGCTGTCATCAACACTGATTGAAACTATTAGCGCTATGTTACCCACATCTAGTTCCTGTGTCACAGGAGCAAATATAAGTATTACTTTATCATGTTTAAGTATCCTGAAGAGGTCCAAAGCACAAGTGCTTTACCACAGATGAGGGATTTTAGTTATAAGTTTAGGTTGGAGAATCTGCAGGTTGGATTGATTGTTTGAAATTATGACAGTCTTTGATGTGGTAGGCACAGAAAAGTTGTTCCCATTAGCTGATAATAAGGACTAGGAAAGGCAGAATTAAGGCTACATGGAGGCAAGAGGTATGGGGGTAGAAGGGTAGGTCTGTGAGGAAGAGCTTATTTTTATGCCATGAGTGGTAATGACTTGGAAGCCACTGCCATCTAGAACAGTGGAGGTGGAGATGATTAATGATTGCAAAATGAAATTAGGTAGGTCACTCGAAGGAAATGAGCATCCCACACGGGTTATGGGGATAAAATATGGGAGTGGGGATCGCTCGGTTGCTGTCTGGAGAGCTGTCTCAGGCTGATTGACCTATTGCCTTGTATCGAGTCCAGAGGTGGCGCACTGGGGTGAGCTTGAGAACGTAGAGTGAGGGGGCTGGGGTCGAGATGTTCTGTTCTGAGGAAGGGTCACCAGATCTGAAATGTTAACTCTGATTTATTTGCTTCACAGATGCTGCCAGGCCTGCTGAGCTTTTCCAGCAACTTCTGTTTTTGTTATCACTCTCAGCTATTTTGCCCTGGGAAATGTTGAGCTGCTTCTCACATGGTATCCAGGAGGTGGCACCACACTCCTGCTGCTGACCCCTTGTGCCACCTTCAACGTCCATACTTCCTCAGCCAGGCTCTTTCTCCTGTTGCTCAGGGACAGTTTACATTCCCTTGGGAGTTCAGCTCATGTTGTTGCAAAAGTCTAGTGTGGCTGATCACCTTCTCTATTCTAGTGCAACCATTTCCTCCTGTTGCAACTTACATCGCTGAAATATGTATTTGACACGCGGATTTAAAACTGCACAATGGAGGTGGGTCAGCACACCCATTGGCCATGAGGCTACGTAAATGCACGTAAAAGATACTGACAAACGCTTCATATACTCCTGGAGTTTTCCACACGTTCTGGCCCTCTCCTCTGCTGCCAAAACATCTGAATGTGAAAATCCAGGGCAAATACTCCCTGGTGTTCTGACCAATATTTATCCCTCCACTAGCACCACTAAAGACAAATTATCTCATCATTAGCTCGTTGCTCTTCATTGGAGCTTGCAAATTGGCTTCTGCATTTCCTCAGTTCAAAAGCATCTAATTGGCATCACGTTGCTTTGGGATGCCCACTATGACTTATGTGCTACAGAAGTACAAAATTGGCTTTTGTTCAGACCTGCTGTTCTTGCTTCTTTCTCAGGATTGAGACCTACTTGAGTACTTGCCACAAGAACACACACCTGATTTGGAGTTTCATTTGGTCCTTTGGCCTATCTGTGCTGCTAAAATACACGACTCCCTCCACAGATCCCATGTTCCCACACTAGGCCCACATTCTTGAATTCAGAGAATTCCCTACAGTGTGGAAGCAGGCTAGTTGGTACATACCGACCCTGTGGAAAGCATCCCACTCCCCACCTTATTCCTGCATTTCCCATGGCCAATCCACCCAACCAGCACATCTTTGGACTGTGGGAGGAAACCAGAGTATCCAGAGGAAACCCCACACAGACCCAAGGAGAACGTGTAAACTCCTTACAGACAGTCACTGGAATCAAACCCAGATCCCCAGTGCTGTGAGGCAGCAGTGCTAACCACTGAGCCACCATGCTGCCCAGTTGGCTGGCATTGGAAGAAGACATGCTGGTCTCACTGCCTGTGTCACAGCCAAGATCCTGATTTTTAGATGTTCATCGCAGCTTTCTGTACATTGTCCCTAGAACAATTTTAACAGGTGTCAGTTAGCTGGATGGTGAAATAATGATGCCAGTGATGTGGATTCAACTCTTGCACTGGCTGAAGTTGCCATGAAAGTTCCTCTTTTTCAACTTCTCCCCTTGCCTGAGGCGTGATGACCCTCAGGTTAACCACTACCAGTTGTCTCTCTCTCTCTCTCTCACATGAGAGAGCAGCCCTATGATCTGGTACGATTATGGCCATTGTATCTTTTAAAAATCAACTTAATTATTTTGTTGCCCCAAGCAGGGCATTTTGAGAGCCTTTTTATTAATAATCCAGAACAAAAAGTAGTTGCTGGAGAATATAACACAAAGTAATCTTTCACACAAATTTTTTAAAGTCTGTCTTTACAGAGGCACACAATGCAAACATAAACAAACCCAACAACCACAGTTTCAGACTGTTGTAAATTCCCAGTCAATGTTTACCACCTACACAGAATGAAACTCAATTTATAGATTCCCTTCTCCCTCAATAAATCGAAATGAGAGTTCATATTGCAACCAAAACTACAATTTGAACAAAACCAAACACTCTGTTGCATACAAAGCATTATACTTTGAGATATCCCTCCTCTACAACCCCTAACAATTTCTTTGTATGTGCATGTTTTTGTAAAAGGGTGACTTGCCTGCAATTATTTAATTTTAGAGATTTCCTCATGCCAGCATTTGTTTCAAGCCGACAAGGACATCTGCAACCTTTTCTCATTCACACTTTTTATAGCTAGCACATTATCCCATAATGGACCATTGTGTATAACATTTGTTTCTGTATGCCCTTGTGCAAAATCTCACTTAATGTTTTTTTTTGACAAATAGGATCCCATATGCTTGCACAAGAACCCGTGTTTTAGCAATGAAAGTACTTTTAACAAATGTGTTTTTAAAATTATTTTCTTAGCCTCCCCAGCTTAAGGATAACATTTTCCATTCAGAAATAACTTGCAACCAACTGCAAAAAGATACATGCCAGGAAGATTAGTACGGGAAGCATGTTATGGAGCAGACCAAACACCCTCAAAATGTATCAAGGATATAGCCTGACCCTAACCTTTATCTTATTTAAAGACAAGTGTAAGGTGTTGTGCTCCAGATGTCACTCGATTGATCAAACTACTAGGCTTTAAGCAAAACACACTTTATTCTTGCACCACAGTTAAAACACAAAAGGAAAAAGAAGAATTGGCATAACTTTAACTCTATTAAAAGACTTAGTAAAACAGTATGTTATTTAACTACTGCTCATCAACTGTTCCAATATAGCAGCATTCCATAAACACGCCCTTGGCAAAGGCAAATTCAGCAAAACAGATTTTCCTGACTTGCTATCTCCTCCAGTCCAGGAGAAGGAACACCAACAGAATGAATCTAACAACAGAAAGACAGCTCAAGCTTTTTACGGCAGCAGAGAGAGAGAGAGATCTATATGTAGCAGCTTCAACTCCAAAAACCCCAACTTCAACAACTGCAAGCAAAATCTAAAACCCTGGGTCTGTGTGAGCCTGACTCCACCCACTCATACTTCTTTTGTCTAATATATAAAAAAACCCTGAAGTTATTAGCTCTGCTTTCCATGGGCAGTCATGGTTTTTCTGAAGAAGGGTTCGACCCGAAATGTCAGCTTTCCTGCTCCTCTGATGCTGCCTGGCCTGCTGTGTTCCTCCAGCTCCACACTGTGTTATACAAATTGGACTTCCTTCTGTTTTGTATTTTACAGCTCTACTCTGCAAGGAAGGATCCTGTATACGTTTTAACTGAATCCTCAACCTGACCTGTAACTTTTAATCATTTGTGCACGTTCTCTCTGTGTCTGGACCCCTGTAAAATTCATCTTCACAGATGCTGCCAGACCTGCTTTCCTAGCAACTTCTGTTTTTGTTCTGGAGCACACCTTTCTCTGACTTACAGACAGATTTTTCATCAGTAAGGGGAATCAAGGGTTATGGAGTAAAGGCAGGAAAGTGAAGTTGAGGATGATCAGATCAGCGATGATCTCATTGAATGGCGGAACAGAATTGATGGCTGAATGGTCTATTCTGCTGCTATGTCTTGTGGTCTTATCCTTCACCCCTTCACTGCTTTTGTGTTTGCATGCCACACAGTCAATGCCTCTCCCTGTTCCCAGCTTTCACAGCTATATATGGTACCACCTATATTTGTTATTTGTACAAAAACTTGCCCTTCAGCCATAAGCTACCCCGTATCTCTTGTGCGCCAGTTGGGTTTCGACATGGCTGTCTTGGCCCACATACCTGGAGAATTGTAATTGGAGACCTAGCAGTAAACATCAATTAAATCCATATTGGTGAAACACGTACTCACTCCCAGCTGGATAAAGATGGACACCTCACCAGCTCTACCCCTGTTTTTTATCTGTCCAGTTTCTGAATCATTGAAGTCTTTGATTTGGGCAGAAGGAGAGTTAATTCCAGTGAGTTATGGCATTGCTGAGATATAAATACACACAGATAGTCCTCTTGCCACCTGTCAACAAGTTACCTGACCCATAGCTGAATGGGAAGAACTTAGTTGCTGAAGTTTACCTCGACGACAAGAGTCTGATTTTCTTTGTCTCTCGCCTGATTAATTTCGCCCACCCACCATTCTTCCCTCCCTAAAGAGTTCTGGAAGATTCCACCTATGGATACAAGGTTGGCTGAGTAACAGGGAATAGAGTGCGTTGGGGAATGCTTGACTTTCGGACAGGAGAATAATATACAATGACGCTCCTCCCCAGGGATCAGTACAAGGACCACTCCACACCAATCCTCTGAAGCGCATCCCAATTAGACCCAACCCACCCCCATCCCTGTAACCCTGCAATTCCTATTGGCTGACCCACCTGGCCTGCACATCCCTGGATGCTATGGTAATTTAGCGTGGCCAATCCACCCTAACCTACACATCTTTGGACTGTGGGAGGAAACCCACGCAGACACGGGGAGAATGTGCAAACTCCACACAGACAGTCACCCGAGGGTGGGAATCGAACCCCAGGTCCCTGGCGCTGTGAGGCAGGAGTGCTAACCTTTGAGACACTAGCTTTAACATAATTGACAAAACAAAAAGCACTGGCAAAAATGCTTTCATGTTTCAGGTTGTGAAATTTACAGCCTGTATGAGACGACGTTGGAGACATGGTCAATTGAGAGGGACTGAGATCATTACCTGAAAAGGAAATAAAATGAGCAAGGGTAGGGATTATGGGTCAGTAGCTTGACACTCAATGACTTGTCCCTTCACAGGCCAGCACTGATATGATGGGCCAAATAGTTTTCTTCTGTGCTGTAACCATTCTATGATCCATAGACTAGCAGAATAAAACAATGGAATGGAGTGTAAGAAGGTGCAGTGTAAATACTGATAACGGGACTTGAGTAACTCTTTCCATAAGAAACAATCACACACCAGTGAAAGATCCTCCTGGCAATAGCACAAGGGAATCTCACAGTGGCCATCCTGATACATATTAAAGAGCTTGAAGAGATTGGATGATATAGCAAAGGCCAAGACAGTCTCTGAACAGAACTAGAAGTTGAGCCGCTCATGATCATGAAGTCTTTGTCACTGCCAATAAACTTGAGGATAAACTAAAAGGAAACAAGATGAAGGGAATTAGACAGCTGGAGAGAGTTTTGAGTTTGCATAGTGAGACAGATCAGAGGTAACCAGCTTTGTCACAAAGGTCTTTACAGATTGAACTTACCAGGCTAATGCGAGGCTAGACACTCGGGATTTTCAGAGGGTTGGTGTGGATTCAATGTCCTTATAGTGGAAAATGCTGTTCTGCTGCTGTGAAAATATTCCAGGTAAAACAATAATTTATTTCAGCCGTAATGGAATAATGGGACATCCTGTGGTGACATAAAGAATAGAGGACTCAGTGACTTAATATGGCCGAGATGCTGAATGCAGTTCTTAATACATTAGGAGGGTTAAACATAAGTAGAAGGAGAATGAGATGAGATGTCTCTGTACAAGATAGACTTGGAACAGAAGTAACAGGTAAAGCCCAGGAATTCCTGTGGAGAAGTAAATATGTGCTTCAGGTATGACTG
>NC_063367.1:7347927-7370509 GCF_021869965.1 Rhincodon typus | reverse complement strand
CAGTCATACCTGAAGCACATATTTACTTCTCCACAGGAATTCCTGGGATTTACCTGTTACTTCTGTTTATCCAGCAGAGACTCCAGCAGAGACATCTGATCTCATTCTCCTTCTACCTATGTTTAACCCTCCTAATGTACTAACAATTGCATTCAGCATCTGGGCCATATTAAACTCAGCAATCACAGGATGCCCTGTCGTTCCATAAGTGTTGAACTAAATTATTGTTTTGTTTGGAATATTTTCACAGCAGCAGATATCTGGTTGAACAATATTTTCATCTTTGAGGTCAGTGCACCAGTTAGGTCCCATAATCTGTTCAAATGAGATAACTCGCAATGTCCAGAGGCTGGAGAAGTTGGAGTTGTTTTCTCTGGAACAGTGGAGGCTGAAGGGAGACCTGGTAGATGTTTATAAAATTGAAAGAGGCATAGATGGGGTTGACCCAGAATCTTTTTACCCAGAGCTGAAATGTCTTAATACTAGAGGGCATGCATTTGAGGTGAGAGGGGAAATTGAATATATGATCAGTGGCAAAATGAACTGAACAGGGCTAATGTCCACCAAGCAGGGAAGAAGATATGGCCTTTACCTTGTCACTTGCTTCCAGAAATAAGGTCAGCAGTCCATGAAATGAGGCTATGGACTAAGAGATGTAGTTGAAATCACAAGCTTTCGGAGACCTGCTCTTTCTTCAGGTGAAATCACTTCTAAAAGCCCCGTAAACACCCCGACCGTATCTGCCTCCACCACTACCCCCAGCAGCACTTTCCACTCTCTGTGTAAAAAACTCACCCCTCACACTTCCATGAGTTGTAGGTTTCACTGACATTTGCTACCCATTACCAATTATCCTCAAAGTGAGGGGCTTGCTTGGCATTTCAGAGGGCAGCTGTTGAGAGTTAACCTCATTTGCTGTGGGACTGGAGTCACGTGGAGGTCATACCAGGTAGGGATGGCAGATTTTCTTCCCTGAGGGACATTAGTCTGATTGGTCTGTTATAGGAAGGATATTATTAAATTGGAGAAGAAAAGATTCACCCAGGATATTGATGGGACTGGAGGGTTTAAGATATAAAAATAGACTGGAAAGGCTGCGACTGCTTTCCCTGGAGCGTAGGGGTTGAGGGATGACCTTATAGAGGTTTATAAAATCATGAAGGGCATAGATAAGGTGAATGACAAGGAACCTTTCCCATCCCTCGGGTAGGGGAGTTCAAGATGAGAGAATTTATTTTAAGGTGAGAGGAGAAACATTTAAAAAGGACATGAGGCAACTTTTTTTTACACAGAGACAGAAGTTGCTGGAAAAGCTCAGCAGGTCTGGCAGCATCTGCGGAGAAAAAAATTAGAGTTAACGTTTTGGGTCCGTTGACCCTTCCTCAGAACTTGAAACATTAACCCTGATTTTTGTTTTTCTCCACAGATGCTGCCAGACCTGCTGAGATTTTCCAGCAACTTCTGTTTTTGTTCCTGATTTACAGCATCCGCAATTCTTTCGGTTTTTACACAGAGAGTGGTTTGTGTGTGGAATGAACTTCCAGAGGAAGTGGTGGTTGCAGGTACAGTTACAAAACACATTTGGATAAGTTCATGAATAGGAAATATTTGGAGGGATTTGGGCCAAACGCAGGCAGGTGTGGGACTAGTTTAGTTTGGGAACATGATCAGCATGGTTGGACTGATGTGTCTGTTTCTGCGCTGTATGACTAGAAAACGAGATTGCCACAAAATGCAATCATTGATAGTTTCATGGTTATTGTCACTGAGATTAGCTTTCAATTCCAGAATTATAAATTCACCAACGGGAGCTGAAGTGAGATTTGAACCTGTGTCCTAACAGCATTATCCTGGGCCTCTGTATTACTTGCCCAATGATATTACCACTAGTCCACCACCTCCCCCATCACATGTTAAAGATGGAGGCGTTTTGATACACAGTGTCAGCTTCTGTGTAATCCGTTCTAAAGCTGGACACTGAAAACCTGCGACATCTGCTGGCTTTTAGTCGCAAAGCTTTTACCTAGACTCACATCAATATTTACAGTGCACAACCAGGCCTTTCGATCAAACTAGTCTGTGCTAATCATTATGCTCCACACAGGTCTTTTTCTCACTCATTCACAGGATGCAGGCATCGCTGGCTAAACCAGCATTTATTGCCCATCCCTAATTACCCAAGGGGCAGTTAAATGTCAACCACATTGCTGTGGGTCTGGAGTCACACATAGGCCAGACTGGGTAAGGATGGCAGTTTCCTTCCCTAAAGGATATTAGTGAACCCTTGAGGTTCTTAACTCCTCTAATGCCATTGTTATAAGCTATCCCTTTGTTCCTCTTGTATTCATTAAGCTTCCCCTTAAACACAGCTATGATACATAAACCATTCTGTATAGTAGCAATTTTCACCTCCTCTCCACCCTCCATTCTCTGGTTGCTGTGCACAGTAAATGGCATGGGATTATGCATTAGGGATCACCATGTGACCACTCAGATACTTATCTTAAATCTCAAACTTATCTTTAATGTTCATTCCCTGAGCATCACATTCTCAATTCCCACACACCCATGTACCTGCAAAACTCCCAACTGCTCTCTGAGTAAAGAAGTTTCTTTGGTTCCCTTTTTTATGGAAAGATATAAATGCATTGGAGGCGATCCAGAATAGGTTTAGTATTGATAGCTGGAATGAATGGGTTGTCTTATGAAGAAAAGTTGGACAGACCAGGCTTGCTTATACTGGAGATAACAAGGTGTAGAGCTGGATGAACACAGCAGGCCAAGCAGCATCATAGGAGCAGGAAGGCTGACCCTTCGGGTCTAGACCCTTCAACGTCAGCCTTCCTGCTCCTATGATGCTGCTTGGCCTGCTGTATTCATTCAGCTCTACATCTTGTTATCTCAGATTCTCCAGCATCTGCAGTTCCTACTATCTCTTGCTTATACTGGAGTTTGAAACAGTGAGGGGTGATTTGATTGAAGTGTATAAGAAGCTAAGTGGTCTTGATAGAGTGGACATGGAAAGGATATTTCCACTTGTCGGTCAGTCCAGAACTGGGGGGCACTGTATTAAAATTCGTGTTTGCCCATGTCGAAAGGAGATGAGAATTTTTTTTCGTCTCTCAGAGGGTTATGCGACTTTGGAACTCCCTGCCTCACAGGGGAGTGAAGGAGGAGACATTGAATAAGTGAGGTGCATAGATTCATGTTAGGCAGAGGAATCGAGGACCACAGATCACAGATCCTCCATGATCTTGGTGAATGGTGCAGAACGCTCAGAGGTCCAAATGGTCTGTTCCTGTTTAGTTTGTCCTGAGTTCCTTCTTGGGTTTTTTTAATGACCATCTCACCGCGAAACTTTACAATTCATTTTAGGTATTAGATGTAATTTTGCAGACAGTTCCTCAACAATGTGAGCCTTTTGAAATATCTGATCTATATCTTGAAGAAATAATGCAAAATATTACTATAACTGAGCTTTATTAACCTTCTTTACTTATTCTTACATGGGATGGCACCATTTATTCCCATTGCATATCTATGCTTGAACTGAGTGGCTTGTACATTCCATTTCAGAGTCAACCACACTGCTATTGATCTACAGTCATATGTAGGCCAGACCAAGTCAAGCTGATGTTTGTGAAGCAGATGGATTTTTACAACAGTCGATGATAGTTTCACTGTGACCGTTACTGAGACTAGCACTATATGTCAGATTCTTTTTCTCCGAATTTAAATTCCCTTGGCAGCTATGAACTCATGACCCCACACCCCGCCCCCTGCATTTTAGAGACAAACTACTGCAGATGCTGGGATCTGTACTGAAAACAAAAATCACAGCAGAGAGCCAATGGAGAGAAAGCAGGCTAACGTTTCGAGTCTAGATGACTCTTCATCGTGCATTACCCTGGATCTGTGGATCACTAGCCCAGTGATAATACCACTACACCACCAGCTTCCCCACACGAGATTGTAACAAAGAACTTCCTGCAGCCCAAGCTCCTGGTAAATTGAGGAAGCGTGGATTTCACACTAGTTTCCCTTGCTCCCTCTTGCTCCTGACATGAATGCAGGATTTTCTATCCCAGAGGATTTACACAGTTTAAGGAGGGGGCACCATAAGAGGTGAATAGAGCACCAATAGGTAGGAGTATATAGACTGTGCTCCTTGTATAGTTGTCATTCCCATCACAGGCCAGCTGTGGATCTCTGTGGCTTAAGGAAGGAAATTAAATGTGGATTAGTCATTTTCTACTGCATTTTTAAGTGTTCCGAGTAAATTATTAATCGCAGGACTGGGTTCATATGTGTAATTTTGTCCCAGGGTGAAAGAGGTTTTTTTCACACCCACAGTATCTCTCCAAATGTTGACACTGCCAGGACAGTGATTTCTGCTTGCAATATTTTTGAAATATCAGGCAATTGCATCGCAATAATCTTTATTGAGCCTTCACAAATTCCATTACTATCCAGAGGTTTGATTCCTTGCAGAGTAGTGGTGATGGAAATGCAATTGTCAATAGCTGGAGCATGGCAGAAATAGAGCTACAAAACTGGGAGACACAGCAGCATCAAAGTAGCAGTTCACGAGTGGCACCCAGGAGCCCTAGCAGTGGGTGAAATAGAGATAGTCGCCATTGGTTGGAGCCATACCTTATGCAAAGGATGATGGTTGCGGTTGTTTGAGATCAGTTATCTCAGTCCAAATAATATTGCAGTAGGCATTCCTCAGGGTATAAATTTTCTACTCCACCCCCTCAGAGATGTTGTTGCACATCTCTGAAGCAGTTGGGACTTGACCCATAGGCCTCAGTTCCTCAGGTTAAAGTGCAAGGCCCAACCTTCTTTGGTTGCTCCACCAATGGCGTTCCCTCCAAAAGAAGGTCAGACATGGTGATGTTTATTGATTATTACGCAATGTCCAGCACTGTTCATAACTCCTCAAATACTGAGGTAGTCTGTGCCCATACGCACAAAGACCTAGATAACATTCAGTCTTAGGCTGAAAAGTAAGAGGTAATCTTTGAATCACACAAGAGTCAGGCAATCACCATCTTCAAAAGGAGTGAATATAATCTCCTATTGGTTATCAATAATATCATTGAGTCCTCATCATTAATATCTTGAGGGTTACTGTTGATTAGAAGCTCAACTGGATTGCACATATAAATGGGCCCTTTGATGCATTGGTAGTGTTTCTACCTTTAAGCCAGAAGGCCTGGTTTCAAGTCCCACCTGCTCCAGAAAAATGTAACATCATCTCTGAACAGGTTAATGGAAGAATATCTACAAATAACTACAAGAGCCAGTCAGAGGCTGGGAATTTTGTGGTCAGGAGCTCAATGCCTGACTTCTGAAAATCTGTTAACCAATCACAAGACAGAAGTCAGGACTATGATGGAATATTTACCACATGCTTGGGTGCGTACCATTCCAAGAAGCCCAACAAAATCTAGGTCAAAAACAGAAATTGCTGGAAAAACTCAGCAGGTCTGGCAGCATCTGTGGACAGAAAGCAGAGTTAATGTTTTGGGTCCAATGACCCTCCTTCAGAAGTCAATCTAGGTCAAAATTGACCATTTGGTCATCATATTGTACACTAGGAGTTACATGCTTTTAGATTGAGTCCACGTTGACACTTTCCATTTAAAGTTTTATTTCAACAAACACATACCTTAAAACCTACCAATTTTTTGACAGACTCTTCTCCATATATATTTTAATAATTAACTGATTAGTTTGCCACAACTTTGCCTTGTTAATTTTACTTCTAGGTATATCTTATGAACTGAATTAGGTACTAACTTGATGTTCCACCTAACACATTAATCAGTCTTCCTTCAACATTGATGTATAATGACATCAGTGTGAACCCATACTCAAATTGTACTACAGCAACTCATCTAAGCTTCTTCAACAGCACTTTCGGAAAGAGCTAATTCTACCGCACAGAAGGACAAGGTCAGCAGGGAAATGGAAACACCATTATCTGCAGATTCCTAACAAGTCACATCCTGTTTTAGGCTATGTTACCATTCCTTCATTGTCGCTGGGTTAAAATCCTGGTATTCCATCCAAACAACACCATAGGTTTGTACCTCTGCTATGTGGATTGCAGAAGTTCATCCAGACAACTCATTACCACCTCCTTATGGGCAATCACAGAGGGGGAACAATAAATGCTAGACTTGCTTGCAGCACTCACATCCCAGGAAAGGATGAAAATAAAATGATACAGCTCCCTGTAACTGTTCAGATGGATTGCACAGTTTAACTAGTGAGTCTGTACAGTTTAACCCAATACCAGACAATCCTGTCCAACATCATGAGATAGTATTTGACGTACGGAGCATTAACAGTGAGGGGAGGCGGTGGCACAGTGAGAATGTCATTTGGAAGTAATTCAAAAGCCTAGGTGAATACTCTAATAACCATGAAACTAGCAATACTTGTTTTAAAAACTCAACTGGTTCATTTATATCCTACGGGGGAGAAACATTCCCATCATCAGACTACATGGATTTGAAGACCCACATTGATGTGTTTATGAAGAGTGGCAAATGGAGTTTAATTTGGATTAATCCGAGGATTACATTTTGGTAAAACAAACAAAGACAAGACTTATACAAATAAGAGTAGGGCAGTGCTGTAGAAGAAGGGTCTAGGCCCGAAACGTCAGCTTTCCTGCTCCTCTGATGCTGCTTGGCCTGCTGTGTTCATCCAGCTCTACGCCTTGTTATCTCGGATTCTCCAGCATCTGCAGTTCCTACTATCACTGAAACAACTTCTTCTGGAGTACTGTTTCCAGTTCTGATCTCCCTGTTACAGGAAGGATATTATTAAGCTGGAGAGGATTCAGAAGTGATTGATGGGAATAGAGAGTTTCAGTTATAGGGAGAATCTGGACAAACTGGGAGCATAGGAGGTTGAGAGGTGACCTTATAGAGGTTTATAAAATAATGAGGGATGTTAAGAAGGTGAATAGCAGGTGTCTTTTCCCTCGGGTGGGGATTTTGACACTGGGGGCATATTTTTAAAGTGAGTGGAGAAAGATTTAAAAAAGACATGAGAGTCAATTATTTTTACACAGGCAATGGTTGGTGTGTGGAATGAACTTCCAGAGGAAGTGGTGGATGTGGGTACGGTTGCAAAATCTTAAAGACATTTGGATAAGTACATGAATAGGAAATGTTTGGAGGGATATGGGCCAAGAGCAGGCAGGTGGGACTAGTTTAGTTTGGGATTATGGTTGGCATGGACTGGTTGGACCGAAGGGTCTGTTTCCATGCTGTATGACTCTGTGACTCTATGACTCTATGACTCTCAACTGTCCTCTGAAATAGCCAAACAATTTTATTCAGTTCAAGGACAGTGAACCCTGAATCCCATGAAACAATAAAAAAGTAGTCTATTTTGTCCAGATTAATTGACTTGTTTGAATGCATTCAACCACTGGGGTGTTTCTGGTTAGGCGAGCATTTATTCCTTTGAAAAGATGATAAAGTAACAACTCCCAGACTCTATACAGTGTGTTATCAAATCCCATTCCTTCCAGGTAGGGCCAGTTTCCATTCTCTTAACTGCATTTATTTAAAAGAGACATTAACACACTGTAGTCAATAGTCGGGAGTATATTTACAATGTGCTCTGAGATGAGTCAGGGATAACTGTGTAGTAATATCATTCCCCTTATGAATGTGATGTTTTACATTATATAAAACACATATTTCATGTAATAGTGGGTCCGAATTCAGCAGATTATTCACTTAAGGACCAACACTGCAGGTGGTTTTGAAGCAAAATATTGCAGGTTGAAGCTAGCTCTGAAATGCATAGGAATTCAGCAATGAACCACTAAATCTTTTTGCAATAAAAATATTTTCCTCCTTGATCAATCCTATCTAGCAGTTCTACCAGCACCGTCTGCTTTTTCATTAAACTCCCTCTGATTCACCCTCTTACCCACTTAAGGGAAGAAAAATTAAGCCCAAAAGCTTTAATGTTTTAGTTTCCAGTCACAGTTGAGACAGTGCACCTGGCACATGACAATTTCTTTTTAAATAAAAATCAGCCAATTTTAGGTGTTCGTTAGCAGTCCAAGCACAGCTTCGCAGATAAATGACTGTCTACCTTAAGTGTGGCAGCAGATCTTCGTGCAACATTCCTGAGAGACTGCAGCTTTACAACAAACCTTAGCCATCACAGCAGTCTTTCCATCAGCCCTGTCCAACTTCAAGGGAAGGTCACCTTCAAAAATGAAAGCACCTCTTTCTTGCTCTCTCCTCAATACCACTCCATTCTCTTCCTAGGCTTGTCTACCCATATGATAGTTTCTTGTTGCAAAAGGGAAGAATTTAAACACCCGAGATGTAAATAGTCCTGCTTCAGGGGTCATCAGACTAGGAGCTATGTGTACAACCCAATAAACCTCCCAAAATAATTACCTCATCCAGTTTCATGACCCTTACTCTCCCAACAACTTCTGAATTCATGAGATTCTTGAATTCAATAAAAATATCTGGAATGAAGAATCTAGTGATGACCATGAGTCCATTGCCTATTGTTAGAAAAACCCCATCTGGCTCACTAATGTCCTTTAGGGAAGGAAATTGCCATCCTTACCTGGTCTGGCCTACATGTGACTCCAGACCCATAGCAATGTGGTTGACTCTGGGCAATTAGGGATGGGCAATAAATGTTGGCTTAGCCAGTGATGCCCTCATCCCGTGAAGGAATAAAGAAGAAAGAACACTTTGTAGTTGTTAGAGTCGGAGCCCATTGTTTTACACTCAACAGGACCTTTTGCAAGAATACCAATTTAAGGGGAAAACAAGCATTTATTCTGTATGAGAGGAAAGTGTTGATTGAATGGCATTTTACTCGAACTTGAGGTAGGGACTGTTGAAAGGTTAGGAGAAAGTGGTTCGAAATCTGAAACACAGGATGGTGGACAGAGAGAGGAGAGTGAAATTGGTTTCAAATGAATACAGTAAAGATTAAAATGAAATGGGTAAAGTGGCCTCATTCTGTGCTGTAGGGTTCTATGGCTCTTGTGTTCGAGCATATACAAATAATAATTCAATAAAAGATTTGGATTAGCTACATACGTTTTCAAGGTCATTTGTGTTGGAAAATCATTGTCCCAAACAGGCTCGAGGCTGGAAAGGTTGTAAAGATAGAAATTCTGGCCTGAGTGCCTATGCTAAGAACTACAGAGAGCAGAAAGTGAGGTAGCAAAAAGGAAAGAAGAAGCCTTTTTGGAAAATAGCCGCACAGTCCAGGTCTCCTCAGGCTTCCTGTCCACTATTGATTAACCATCTTCTATTCACACCAAAGTTCCCTATTAAAATACAAATGGGGTATCTCAGTGAAAGCAAGCTGAACCATCACCAGGATGGCACATCCACACAAAAAAAAAATCAGAGATTCTCCCTGATAAATACTGACCAACCAGACTTTTCTTCCCAATGTACAAAAAGAAAAACAATTGGCAAAGCAGACTCAAGAATAGATTTTTGAACTGCACGTCTTTAAAGTGCATACTGAAACTTTTCAAGGTTTTGAGATAATTTAAAAATTTGGCTTGACAGCAGAAGAATGGAAGTTTGAGACGACAAGATATACAAATAAATATTTAGTAGTTGAGAACTTGAGTATCATTGAAAACCCACTGACTTTGTCGAAGCCTTTTTATCTTGCACTGATCAAGACATTTCAGAAGAAATACCAAGTTAAAGATAAAACCAATATTTATTCTGTTTGAGAGGAGGGTGCTGATCAGATGGCAAGTGGACTCCAAATAGTAGAGGCAGTGCTGTGGAAAATGTGCCAGTTAATAATGATTGACAGTAAACCACCAGGTTTTGTTTAAATTTTAACCCATGCAGGTTGACTCCCAATGGTGAAGGCATTGCCCAGTGAAATGAACCAGAGAATGACTGCCACCTATTTTATTGAGTTGAAATAGGGGCATTGTGTGTATATGTTCTTTTCGACTTCAATGCACAGGGCCTTGTGTATTAATTTACAAAGGTTCTGATGCACATAAGTGCACCAGACTACAAATCTGATTGACAATCCTAAATTGGTTGTCAGTGAAATCCTTTACAGTCACAGAATTATCCTGCAAATGTGGTTGCAGAATCGCATCGAATCGTGATTATGTACAATTAATATTTTGCTTGTTACGAACAGCCACAGTGATATCCTATTTGAAATCAACCACTAATCCTTGGGGCATGCAGCCTACATACCTGACATCAAACCAGCAATGAAATTCATATACTCCATTACCATCTTTGTGTGATAGGCAGAACGTCTTTTACCTTGCATGCTGTTAGAAGCCACTAATGTTGCTTTACTGCATCGCAACAGAGTAAAGCAGCTAGCTTCACCTTTACTCAAATGGTTGACGCACCTTACCCCTTCAGAGTATCTGAGGTAGACCAAGCAATTTTCAGGATTAAAGGCGACGGTCTGAGCAACACAGTTTGAGTGATACAGAGCAAGAAATGATCTGATCAGAAAAACCAAAGAACTGTGGATGCTAGAAATCAGAAACACAAGCAGAAATTGCTAGATCGACTCAGCAGGACTGGCAGCATCTGGAGAGAGAAAACAGAGTTAACGTTTCGGGTCCAGTGATCATTCTTTAGAACTGAGTGGTACCTATTATCCCGCAAGAAGGGCTTGATGCACCTCTTTCAGCATCAATTTTGTAACCTGAACAAATGACTTGGTCCTCATTTATGAGGTCGTCATTAAGGCTAATCTTATAGGAAATCCAGGTCACTGAACAGAGAGGGTAGGTTGGCAGGAAAGACGGTTAGAGAACCTCTTGGTTGATTTCTCAACTAAAGGATTGAGGGAAGGGAGCTCAGTTGACCGCTGCATTCAAATGAGTGTAGGATGGAGCCTATTGAGACATGTAAGGAATAATTCCCCGCTTTGATCCACCATTATGTTCATGCCCAGATGGAAAGGGAGTACGCAGTGTCTCTGGCACACTACTCCTGGTTGTTAACAAGATGGTTGGGTTTATTTTTAAACAACAGCTAGCTTCTTCCTAGGGTGCATCAATTCCTCCTCCAACACCATCTTGATTTAGACCCGGGAGTCTCTCCCTTTTCTTGTTGTTAATGTCACACTGCCCCTGGCTCGCAGTTTTGTCATTTGGGGATTTGGTGTTTGTGTTTATGTATAAAAATAGAGCCGGGTTCCTTTCCACTGGGCAGATTGGCTTTTAGATCAGAAAAAAGGTTGAGGAGGGAAAGGTGGAAACTGGTGTTTGTAGTAAACTATAGATCTACAAGAAAGCACTTGAATATCATTTGCTGCCAAATTCAGCATGTGGATATTGGTCAGTTAAATATGGTAGCAGAAGATTAATCTTGATCTCTTCAGATAAAGAAAGCAGAAGGTAATTCCTCTTTCATACAGAAGCAAAGCTCCTGGGGGCTATTTAAAGTGACATGGCTGAATCATTCTGCATGAGCATAAAATATGTTTATCCCCCAGTGGTTTTTTTTTTCAATTGAAGCCACGCGGGTAGTGAAATAATGAGTTGGGAATGTGGACTCAGGTCATTTTCCTAACCAACAAAAGGCAAGGTATGACTTTGGCTTTATCCTTAACCAGGAAGGAGTCAAGTATTCGAATCAAATGTTTCCGAGGGTGAATATGTGTGACGATGCTGTCACTTTAAGAGGTTATTTTGTCCTTTTTTTTGAAGAGAGATTGTAAGGCAGAGGTGACGAGCTGTCTCTAAGAAAGTGTACAATTTATGAGGCCTTGGGGTTTTTTTAAAGTTAGAACAATAGAAGCAGCCTGGGTGTGGCCAGATCTCACAGACCAGGCTGTCTAGACATTTTTTTAGTTTTTAGGTTTAGTTTTAAGCAGAAGCCTTTGGGGTCTCAAGGGAGTTGGAGATTCAGTGAATGTCTCCTGGCTGCTACATCCTCTCTGAATTTTCTGTTGATGTTTTTTCCTCCTGGATTGGAGAACTGCATGTAAGTATCTGTGTATGAATTTACCTTTTTGCCAAGGGGTGTGTTTATGGGATGTTACTATATTGGAACAGTTAATTAGTAATAGGTACTGTATCTATTGTATGGTTAAGTTTTCCAATAGTTAAGTTATTCTAAATTCCTCTTTCTTTTGTTTGTATTTTAACTATAATGTTTAAATAAATAGTGTTTTGCTTAATGTCGAGTAGTTTGACAGTTGCATCGCACCTGGAACATGGCACTTTACATCTACCTCTAAAATTAGGAAAATTCAGGGTCTAGGCTACCTTCTTAAAATATTTTGAGATGGGACTGGTCTGGTCCATAACATATGATAAAGATGAACAGTTAGAAAATATTGTGTTAGTAGCTGATGACCTGAATCAGCCCAGGAGTATCTTAGTTACTGATTCACTTAATTTTCCCATGTTTGATAGTGGCTGCACTTCAACACTGTGTGGCATCAATTGGCTTGAATAACTAATGAAGACCTGGACAAGACAGACAAACATAATGTCAAAGAACATGAAAGCTCAAACTGTTTTTGATTTAGGGATGAATTTTTGGTAGTATCCTTAATGAAATGTGAAATTGCAAGGCTGTGTCATTTCACAAACACTGATGACATCCGGAGTGACGCATCATTATTACTGAATAAGGTTTCCAAGAAAAGTGTGAAATGCATTTGGACATAATGATAAAGTATGTGAATGTGCAAAGTTATAGAGGTGTGCAGCACAGAAACAGACCTTTTGGCCCAACTCATCCATGTTGGAAGTGATAAATTTGCAATTCTCGAGATCTGGACATTATTGTATTCTGTTGAGGACACTGTGAATTTCTCATCGAGAAGTCCAAGCAAGCACTGTTATTGGTCAGTTAGCTCAGTTGGTTGGAAGGCTGATTTGTGATGCTAATAGTGTGGATTCAATTCCTTCTACTGGTTGAAGCTACAATGAAGATCCCACCTTCTCCACCTTGCCCTTTGCCTGAGGTGTGGTGACCCACAGGTTAAACCACCACCAGTCATCTCTGTGTAACGAGGGAGCACCTTATGATCTGATAAAACAATGGTTACCTTCCCTTTTACAGACCTGTGCAGATGACCAATAAGAAGAGGATTGTATAGAAATTTCATTAAAAAATTTGCCCATCCATCCCCCACAAAAATTCAACTTCTACTGAAAGATGCCAGCATAATTGATAAAGAGTACGAATTCCTTATGGAACAGGTCACAGCACAATGAATTTCAGGCAGCAACTTCCCGATTTCTGCTGTTATCTTGCCTCTGCCTTTACCTGAAATTACTTTAGCCTTTCCACAAAGTAACAATGAGAGCTCGTAGTTATTTCAACAGCAGACTGTGCCCCGTAATCTAACTGTCAATTCACATTGACTTTATTTTTGAACATGAAATGGCTGTTGGAATAATGGAAGGTTTGGGATAAGCTAGGAATAAGAGATATTTACACAGTTTTTTGAAATTTTGCAGCATAGACACAGCCCCTTCAAACCAAACTCATATTTATAATCCACGCAAGTTTCCTCATACTTTGCTTCATCTACAGCATCAGTACATCCTTCCATTTCTTTCTCACCCCACATTCTTATCTAGATTCCCCTGAAATACATGAATGCTGTTCACTTCAACTTTTATTTTAATTCATTCACTGGTTAGGCTAGCATTTATTGCCCGTCCCTAATTGTCTAGAGGGCAGTTAAGAGTCAGCTATATCAGGTAGGTCTGAAGTCACATTCAGGGCAAACTGGGTAAGGACAGCAGATTCTTCAACCTTCACAGTATTTAATTCTGAATTAATCATGTTCTTTTCCTGAATCTGAAATCCTTACTTGTAGTGAAATGTTTCATGGTTAGTATGTCAGTATAACTTTAAAATACATGCTCATGATATCATCATGTCAGCTGAGGGTATAAAAGTCTCAGACTTTGGAATTACTTGAAGCAGGACATTTTATGTCTATTTTTGTTTTACCACCATTAACGGCACCTTTATCGTTTTGTAGTGAGCCTCCACACCATCTATTCTGCTTCTCTTCTACTGTCTCTGGCAAAAGTATATAAAAAAAAATTTCTCACTCCTTTCAATAGGGTGGCACAATGGCTCAGTGGTTAGTACTGCTGCCTCATAGTGCCAGGGGCCCGGGTTCAATTCCACCCTCGGGCAACTGTCTGTGTGGAGTTTGTACATTCTCCCCAAGTCTGCATGTGTTTCCTCTGGGGGCTGCAGTTTCTTCCAACAGTCCAAAGATGTGCATGTTAGGTGGATTGGCTATGCTAGATTGCCCATATTCTAAATGTGGTCTGACTAAAGCCTCAGAAGTACATCCCTACTTTTATATTCTAGGCCTCTCAAAATAAATGCCAACACAGTTATTTGCCTTCTTAATTACTGACTGAACCTGCAAATTTACCTGAAGAGAATCCCAGACTAGGACTCCCAACTTCCTTTGCACTTCAGAGTTCTGAATTTTCTCCCCATTTAGAAAATAGTCTATGCCTCTATTCTTCCCACCAAAGTGCATGACTTCACACTTTTCCCACATTGTATTTCATCTTCCACTTCTTTGCCCACTCTCCTAACCTGTCTAAATCCTTTTGCAGCCTCCCCAGCTCCTCAATCCTACCTGTCCCTCTACCTGTCTTTGTACATTCCACAAGCATTCACTCCCTCCACTACAGTCCACGCTCAGTAGCAGCAGTGTGTACTATCTACAAGATGCACAGCAGAAATTCACCAAAGATCCTCAGACAGCACCTTCCAACCCTATAACCACTTCCATCTAGAAGGACAATGGCAGCAGGTACACCAGAATGCCACCATCTTCAAGTTCCCCTCCAAGCCACTCACCATCTTGACATGGAAATCTATTGCAGTTTCTTCACTGTCGCTGGGTCAAAATCCTGGAATTCTCTCCCTAATGGCATCGCGGGTCAACCCACAGCAGGTGGACTGCAGCGGTTTAAGAAGGCAGCTCACCACCAGCTTCTTAAGGGCATCTAGGAATGGAATAAATGCTGACTAGCCACATCTCACAGAAATTAATTTTAAAAAAGTAGTTGATTTTGGGAGGAGATATTTTACTGTCTCAGGGGCCCCGGGCACAGACATTTTCCTTAATCAACCTCCTGCAGAAATTTTATTGTGCATCTCTGGAGTAAGTGAGAGTTGAACCTGAGTCTCTTGGTCCCGAGGTAGAAACACTATCACCCTGTTCACTATCGCAGTTTGTACCGCACCCAACTGCTGTCTGTTTTGAGAGACTATACATTTAAATGTGAATGTATTACAGGTGCTGTGCTGTTTTCTTAATTCATTCACAGATGAAGGTGTTGCTGCCAGAGGGCAGTTAAGAGTCAACCACATTGCTGTGGGTCTGGAGTCGCATGTAGGCCAGACCAGGTAAGGATGGCAGTCTCCTTCCCTAAAGGGGATTAGTGAACCAGATGGGTTTTTCCCCAACAATCAACAATGGATTCACGGTCATCATTGGACTCTTAATTCCAGATTTTATTGAATTCAAGTTCCACTATCTGCCACGGTGGGATTCAAACCCAGGTCCCCAGAACGTTATCTGGGTCTCTGGATTAACAGTCCAGCGCTAATACCACTAGGCTATCGCCTCTCCTTTTTGCGGCTCTCGCGAAAAGCTTGCGGCTTGTGGCTTTCTTAAATGGTATTCCTTTCTCTGTCTCCCTGCCAGTTTTACACAACACTTGCTGAAGCAGAGCAGAAAAGAGAGAGAGAGTAACACCAGCAAGGCAGGTGCCATACTCACCAGAAGTTGCTATTTATTACAAGTAATTATTTCATTGAACATATCAGGCTAAAAATTGCTGCTGTGGGACGGAGTGTAACCGCGGCACTTCAGAAGGATTTTCTAAAGTACAATAGCGCCCATTTGTGGAATGTATAATATTGCTGATGGATAAAGGATGATACAACTCAATACTTGGTCAGGGACATCTAGCCTCTAATTATGCTGCAAAATGTCTCTTTAATAAATTAACAAGGCATATCACCTTGATCAATGGTTCTACTGCACATGGTAGGAAAAGAACTGAACATATAAACTAGAAGCAAGGGTGCCCTTCAAACGTGCTCCACCACTCAATATGATTGTGACTGACCCTCTATCTCAGTGCCATAATTTGCAGAGTATAATAATATAAGTTTTTTGCATGTGTATACTAAATAAAGAGCAGATGTTCGAATGTCACCGTTGTGGAAGAAACATATGGTGTGACAGTGAGTGCAAAGATACTTTACAGATATTCGATAATCAATCCCTGAAAGCTTTTAAGGAACATTTGTCTGGCTGATACTACATCCATGAGAGCCTGCTGAAATTAGCTGCACATTTACTGTCACCCTCCCGAGCTGTAGTATGTTGTGCTGTCTCACCCTCTTTAAACAAAAATAGGACATTTTCGCCAACATATTCAGATGTTTTGGATCAGAACATCAGCATTGCAGTGCAACATTGATGTGCAGAAGTGTTCTGTGAGTGTGTTGGTGATGCTGCAATAGGGTTCCAGTAGACTGGTACACACCGGATTCCAAATGTCCATGGATATTTGATTTGATTTATTACTGTCACTTGTACCTAGGTACACTGAAAAGTTTTGTTTTGCGTGCAGTCCAGGCGGATCATACCATGCAAAGTGCATTAGGATAATAGAACAGAGCGAGGAATACAATGTTACAGCTGCAAAGAAAGTGCACAAAGAGCGAGACCAACATTACATTTAAAATTTGAGAGGTCCATTCAGAAGTGTAATAACAGCAGGGAAGAAGATGTTCTTGAATCTGCTGGTATGTGTGTTTAAGCTTTTGTATCTTCTGCCCGATGGAAAAGGACATGGACCATATGTGGTCGGTGCCCAGAGTGCACTTTGGTGCATGAGACAATTTAGCGAAATATGCATATGACGGGATGAGGCAGTGGTTGTGGACAAGGTGAAAGTAAGTACGAGGGTGGTAGCAGACCCTGAGTCTGAGACTCTAAGTATCAGGAGATGCAATGAAGTGAAAACAGAAAGTGCCGGAGAAATTCAACAAGTCCGGCATCACCTGCAGAGAGAGAAACAGAGTTAACATTTCAAGCCCAATGATGTTCAGTCCATCTTGGGATCAGATTAGAATAGTAGGAAGTGAAGGATAGCTAAGGTAGGGGAGTGCAGGACTGTAACCTATAGAAGCATGGAAAGTGAAGCCTTATCCTGGCAGTTCTGTAAAGATCAACAGTTTTCTTTTCCCTGCTGCAGTGAATGTACAGCAGGAATACCACCTCTAGAATAGATTTGCTAATGATGGTAACTCATTTGATTGGACCACTGGAGGGGAAGAATTCCCTTTTCCTGTTTTAATGTGGTCTGTTAGAATCAGAACATCCGAGAGGTCTAGATGTGATGCATACCACCAGAGAAAATTGATTCCCAGTGATCACCCTTCTATTCTTTATTTATTTGGTGCAGGCTGTTGTTATCTAGATTGCACTTCATCTGTGTAGTGATTGTAATGAGGTCAGCCAGGTGGACCTCATAGAATATGAGTTCCCTGATTGAGGCTGTTAATCTGGTTCAATCAGGGAGCCCTGGCTGACAGATATAAACTGGAGTGTCAGAGGTTCTGTTTACTCTGAAAGATGGTCCTGAGGGAGCTGGATCAGTGTGAAGGACTCTCCACGTGTTAATAAAGGGTAACTTGGTGATACTGGCTTCTGTGGAGTTATTTCAGTGGTGATGAGAGAAAAACACATTCCTGAAGAAATTAGGTCATAACAGTCGTCTTTGAGTTGGGGTGGGCATTTCTGGCATCATGCCATTATTTGGGAAGCTTGACTCATTCGATTCTGCCGACGAAGACTGGGCCCAGTATGTGGAAAGAATGTTTTATATTTTCCGAACAAGTGACATTTGGGCAAATGAAAAGCAACAAGTAATTTTCCTGACATCTTGTGGACCCGCAGCTTTATTGGTTATTAGGAGCCTAACTTTCCCTGAGGTACCAGACTCTAAAACCTTTGAGTTGACGGATTTAGTTAAGGAATATTATAACACCAAGCCTTCTCTGATTCTGAGATGTTATTTGTTTTACCTGGCAATTCAAGAACCAGGGGAATCAGTATTCGGGATTTTTGATTAGGTTAAGATGATTGGCAGAGACACATGATTTTGGTTCAACCCTTAATGAGATGCTAAGAGATCGGTTGGTATGTTAGATTAATGATGTAACTGTGCAAAAGCAACTACCAGCTGAAGACCAACTGGACTTTAAACAGGCATTACAACTGGCTGTATCATTGGAAAATGTGGCAGATGGAGCCTGTGAGTTGCAGGGCACTCTGATGGAAGCGGACACCCCTTGCCAGTCCGACTGAGTTTGGGCAACACCATCTGAGTGAAGGCAATTGCACAGCCTCACTCAGGACACATCCTGAACAGAGGGACTCTAGGTCAGCCCAAAACCCCAAAAACAAAGCCAAGCCTTGGCCAAATGGTTAAAATTTTCTTCAGGATCTGGGCCAGTAAGCCGTTGTAGTTTCTGCTGGTATGCAGGCTAGATAGAGCAAGAAAGTCCCTGTAGACCTAAACTGAGTAAAAGAACTCATAGGTTAGTTTCCAGGAAAGTGCACACCTTGAAAAGTTCACCTAAGTTAAATTGCTTCCCAACATCCAAATCAGAACCAATCAAAATAAATGCTTGGGTAATTTGTCACTGGATTCTAACGGAGGGCGATACTGGCGAGGCTGTTTCAGTGATTGCAGGCACAGTCTTTCACAAAATTCAGTCTAGACTCCAATCTTTAGGTTTGTGCAAAACTTCAGCTAGACTGAGAGCCGAGGAACCTTTACAAATTAATGGTACAACTTTTCTGATCTCTTATGAGAAGCATCTGGCCCTGTTACCAATGATTGTAGTAAAAGGCTCAGACCCGAGCTTGATGGGCTGAAATTAGTTGGGAAAGATTCACCTTGATTGGCTCAACATTTTTCGATTAGAAAATGGCTGCCTGAGTGAAGTCTTAATTAAATACCCGGAAGTTTGTCAGGAAGGCCTTAGGGACTATCAAAGGAGACAAGGCCACCTTGCATATTGACCAGAAAGTGGTTCCTCAATTCTGCAAGGCCTGCCCTGTGCCATTTGCCTTCCAGGCAAAAGTACAGGCAGAAACAAGGAGACTGGAGAGCGAAGGAATCATCAAACCAGTGCAGTTTGCAGAATGGGCAGAACCGGTTGTACCGATTGTGAAGCTCAATGGGTCGGGTCCCCGTGGTGGGGATTTTAAACAAACGGTAAACTGCTTTTCACAGCTGGATAAATACCCAGTCCGTCACATACAGGATTTATATGCGAAGCTGACAGGGATTGGGGGGGGAGGTTGGGGGCGGTGGGGGTGCTGTCCGTCACGAAACCGGACATGAGCCATGCATGCTTGCAATTGCGGTTAGATGAGGATTCCCAGAAGTACACTACAATTAATACCCATACGGGTTTGTACCAGTATATGGGGCTATCTTCAGACTATGATTTGTAGATTGTTGAAAGATCCATCTGAATTACGAATAGAATGCCTGTGACTCCAGGCCCACAGTAATGTGTTGACTCTTAGCTGCCCTCTGTAAGCCATTCAGTTCAAAGGCACTTAGGGATTGGTAGCAAATGCTAACTTCATCAGTGATGCCCATAAGTAAAGAAACACTCACCATATATGAAGTGGCACACACAGGTATTGCCTAAAAATTCCATTGATTGATTTTAACAAGCCAAAACAGCAGCCTACGTCTATGCGACACCTTCAAGGCAGTGAACAGCAAAATCAGTTAATGGCGGAAACAAGGAGATAAAGCAGTAATAGGAGGGATACTTGAAAGCACAGCTGAAAATAGAGCTTTTCACGGAATGCAGAGAACTAGCAAGGTCAGACAAATCACAAGTTGCAAGACGCAAAGAAAAAGAGCGAGAAGACAAGAGAAGGAACAAATGCTTATCTTTCATGACCTTGGGACATCCCAATGCTCTTTACAGCCAGTGAAGTACTTTTGAAGTGTGATGACTGCTGGCATTTAGGAAAGTGTGGCTGACAATTTGGAAACAAAATGCACAATGTACGTAATACACAACTGATGAGCAGCAGGCTGTCATTCATGCTCCAACAGCCTGTGGTTGTAGGCCTCACATTAACATGCCCCACATTACATTTGAATCTGCTGTTGGCCAACATCTATTAAATAATTCCGACTGCACTAAGCCGTTTGGAGATTTGCAATTGGGCTTGCATTGCACATTTACAGACTCTAAAAGCTCTACGTAATATCACACAAAACCCTGTTTTATGTCAGCAAAAAAAAAAGTTAAACATACACAGCCCTTTTTCATTGGGAATAAGGGGATCATGGAGAATTTGCCATTTTGCTAGGTTCTATGCAACACCCTACCCAATCAAGTCTACCTGCCTGGCCTAAGTAAGATTGACAGCTAACTATTCCTGCCACATTTGCATGTCAACAGTGACCCAACCAATCAGTTTCTTATTCTCACATTGTAAGTGATTGGTTGCACAATGTTCGGCACCATTTGTGACTCCTCAGATACTGAGGCAGTCCATGTCCAAACAAAACAAGATCTGGTTAATATCCAGGTTTGGTCTGACATGTAGCAAGTGAAATTATTGCCACACACATGCCAGCTGATGACCATTTCCAATGACAGAGAATCTAACCATCATCCTTTGACACTCAATGGCATTTTATCATTGACTCCTCCACTATCAACATCCTGGACAGTTGCCATTGGCCAGAACCTAAACTGGAGCAGCCATATAAATACTGCAGCTACAAGAATGGGTCAGGAGCTAGAAATCCTGCAGTGAGTAACTCACCTCACATTTTCCCTAAAACCAGTCCACCATCTACAAGGCACAAGTCAGGAGTGTGATGGAATACTCCCCACTTGCCTGGATGGTTGCAGCCCCAACAACACTCAAGAAGCTTGATACCATCCAGGAGAAAGCAGTCCATTTGATTGGTAGATCATTCACAAAATCCATTTCATCCACCACTAATGCTCAGTAGCAGCAATATGTACTAACTACAAGATGCAGTGCAGAAATTCACCAAAGATCCTTAGCACCTTCCAAACCCATGACCACTTTCATTTGGAAGGACAAGGGCAGCAGATACATGGGAATACCACCACCTGCAAGTTCCCTTCCAAACCACTCACAGGAAATATATTACTGTTCCATCATTGTCACTGGGTCAAAATGATGGAATTCCCTCCCTAGTGGCATTGTGGGTCTACTATGACAAATGGACTACAGCGGTTCAAGAATACAGCTCACCACCACCTGCTCAAGGGGCCACTAGGAATGGGCAATAAATGCTGGACTAGCCAGCGATACCCATGTCCCATGAGTGATTTTTAAAAATCTGGTGCTTTGCTTCCTTGTCTTAATGAGTGTGCAGCAAATAGCTTTGATTTTTGAGTAGCCTTTTTGTCAAGTTTAAATTCTTTACCACCAAGCAATTCATTAAAACGAAAATAAAAAGAAGATTTTTCTTTAGCAGAGATTGCAATTCCTTCTGTTTAACGTTATCTCTCTGACTGACTTTCTCTGCACTTGCATTTTAATGCGGGAGCACCTCCTGGCGATATTGTAAGTTTGCACCACTGAGAGCTGAGTTTCCAGGAAGTCACCAGATACTTCCTTTAGCCTGCAACATTAAACAGAATAGATATTATAGAAACAAAAGAATAAAACTGAGTGGCAGTGTAGTTCAAATCTCAGTCCTATAAAATCTTTGCTCAGTTTGTCTGCTCCCAGCCCATGTGAAATGGCTGTAAATCAAAAGCAAGCAGAGACCAGAACTAGAAATGTATATAAGCCTGTAGTTACTTATGGAATCCATTTTCTTAAATGTTTGTAAGTTCTTCACCTTGAGGGAAACACAAAGGAACCATGCATAATTCAACTTTAGAAGGAACTCCAATTGGTTTATATTGCATTTGTACTCTCTATTGTAGACTTCTACATTATGGGAGTGGATTTCCTTCTTGCACTATACACCAAGATGAAAACAGGTTTCTGGTTATTGCCTGCAACTCTATTAAACCAATTGCATAATTTACTCAACTTTTAGCATTAGGACTGGACTCAATAGATAAGTCACTGTTCCCTCAATGAGAAGGTACATGAGCCCATATTTTAGACTGAGGCTCCAGTTCCATGCTGAAGAAGTGCAGCATTTTCAGAGACTCTGGCTTCTGGGTGAGCATTTTAGAAGCCGAGGTCCCATTTACTGTTTCAAGTGAAAATAAAAGATTTAAGTGTTATTTGAAAATGAGCTGGGCAGTTTTCCTGTTTTCTGACCAACTACTTATCCGTCAACTGAAGTCACACGAATCAGGTTATAGTCAGAGATAGTAGGAACTGCTGATGCTGGAGTCAGAGATAGCACAGTGTGGAGCTGGATGAACACAGTAGGCCAGGCAGCATCAGAGGAGCAGGAAAGTTGACGTTTCGGGTCGGGACCCTTCTTCAGAAATTTCCC
>NC_063367.1:7288129-7312927 GCF_021869965.1 Rhincodon typus | reverse complement strand
TATTGAGGGACAGAGATAGAGAGTTGCAGAGGGAGATAGTTATTGAGGGATAGAAGGATAGAGAAAGAGTTTCAGAGAGAGATAGTTATTGAGGGATAGTGAGATAGAGAGAGAGAGCTACAGAGGGAGTTAGTTATCGAGGGAGAGAGAGAGAGTCAGGATGGTGAGTGGCTTTGAGGGAAACTTGCAGGGGGTGGTGTTCCCATGTATCTGCTGCCCTTGTCCCTCTCGATGGAAGTGGTCATGAGTTTGAAAGGTGCTGCCTAAGAATCTTTGTGGAAGAGATGAGAAAGGTCATTCTGTAGTTAACCTGACAGCTCCATTAGATCATCAAACCATACTTCAGTTTCATAGAATGAAGATTACGGTGAAAAATGTAGCCATTCAGCCCATCAAGCTAATGCTAACTCCTTGTTGGGCAATGCAGTCTGTCCTATACTCACACTTTATCTCTGCGATTGCACAAGTTTATTTCTCTCAAGCGTACATCTAATTTCCTTGTAAAATCATCGATTGCCTCAGCATGCACCATCCTTGTGGACAGTGGGTTCAAAATCATTACTGCTCACTGTGTAAAAAAAATTTTTCCTCACATTCCTCATGGATGTCATTGCTGGTTTTCTGTGATATAAAATTTAAAGAATCCTTTGTAGGAATAAATTAAAGCAAAGAACTGCGGATGCCGAAAATCTGAAACAAAACCAGAAAGTGCTGGAGAAACTCAGCCGGTCTGGCAGCATCTGTGGAGAGTGAAACAAAGTTAACATTTCAGATCCAGTAACCCTTCTTCAGAGCTAATAATAGCAGGTAAAAATGGAATTTATGCTGATGTCAAAAGGTTAGGGGGATGTGGTGGGAATAGGGAGCAAGTGCATAGGCGGAAACAGAGCCCAGAGAAAGAAAGAAGAAAAGTCAGGCAGAAAAAATGATGCCTAATAGTAAAAGCAAAGCAGAAAGTGGGAACAATGAGTATGTGAGAATGTGTATGCATGACAGGGCTTTGGGTGTAGGGGTTAGTAAAGGACATAGAATCCCTGCAGTATGGAAGCAGGCCATTCAGCCCATCGATTTTTCTTAGACCCTCTTGAAGAACATCCACCCAAACCCACCCCACTACCTTTTGCCTATAACCCTGCATTTCCCATGGCTAATCCACCCAGCCTGCTCACTATAGGCAACTTAGCATGGCCAATCCACCTAACCTGCACATCTCTGGACTGTGGGAGGAAACCTACACAAACAGAGGGAGAACAGGCAAGATCTACACAGACAGTTGCCTGAGACTGGAATCGAACCCAGGTCCCTGGATCTGTGATGTAGCAGTGCTAACCACTGAGCCACCGTGCTGCTCAAGACATGGACAAAGGTGTTCATCTTCTTTGGAAGATTGCGTTGTTGAAACAATTATAAATGTTAGATCATTCGGAACTGCCAATTACTTGAGCTGTCACCGAGCAGCCAGTCGGTTCCCTTTCCTTGTTAAACTGTTGAGTGATGATTAATAATTGCAGTCAGTGCAGGTGGATTCCTGGAAAGACACAATTCTCTCCTCAAACCTCTCCCAGCAGCTGACAACAGTGACACATTTCATTTTACCACAATCGTCACAAAAACGAACCATCAGCTAATTATTTTTAAAAATCTAAAACTAATTGCAGTGTACATGCAGAGCCTGAGTCCTGACACCCATGTTTAGACACAGAAAGCACAAACAGTAGTGTGTCATTTTCCATACACACTCTGTATACAGATGGTTATAACTCCACATGTACTGCAACATAATGGAAACCATATAACATGAGGTTTAGAGACAACAAGGTGCAGGGCTGGATGAACACAGCAGGCCAAGCAGCATCATAGGAGCAGAAAGGCTGATGTTTCGGGCCTAGACCCTTCATCAGAAAAGGGGGAGGGGTTTAATTTGGATAAATGTGAAGTATTGCATTTTGGTACAACAGGGGCAGTACTTATACAATTAATGGTAGGGCCCTGGGTAGTGTTGTAGAACAGATAGACTGAGGGGGGGGGGGTTCAGGTTTAATTCTTTGAGGTTTGTGTCACATGTAGACCAGGTGGTTAAGTTGGCATTTAGCATACTCACCTTCATTGCTCAGACCTTTGAGTATCAGAGTTGGGGTTGCATTGGAGAGGCCTTTTGTGGGTACTGTGTCTAGTGAACCACTAGACATCCACAGATGCTTAATTTTAGATATTTATTGAATTGAAATTCCACCATGTGCTATGGTGGGATTTGAACCTGGGTCCCAGGAACATTATCTGATGTCTCTGGATTAACAGTCTAGCAATAGTACCACTAAGCTACCACCTCCCCTTTCCAGCAACCATAGTTCTTTGTTTTATATCAGTGTTTATCAGTGAGAGACATGAACTACAGAACATAGCATCAAGTAAATGTAGGTATTTACTGGAAAGAACCCAAGTACAACCACCAACTGAACAAGGAAACCTAAAGTAGAAACAGGGTAAATCTTCATTGAGGCTTAAGATTGTTTCTGAAGTCAAAAGTACCTCTGATATCTGTAAAAAAAGCATTTCAAACAGTTTGATTTTTCATAGAATCCCTACAGTGTGGAAACAGGCCCTTCAGACCAACAAGTCCACACTGACCCTCAGAGCATCCCACTCAGACCCATCTCCCTGGGCACTATAGCATGGCCAATCCACCCACCCTGCACATCTTTGGACTGTGGGAGAAAACCCACACAGACCCAGGGAGAACATGCAAACCCCAGACAGACAGTTGCCTGAGGCTGGAATTGAACCTGGGTCCCTAGCACTGTGAGGTATCAGTGCTAACCACTGAACCACCATGCTGCCCTTGTTTTCCCTTTTATATAATATGTTCAATCATTGACCACAGCAATAGACAAATTGTAAAAATGTAAAACTTATGGTCTTTTAAGACGGTTTCCACCCTGGGATCTGACTTATCTGGTATTGCCATCAACTGCAATTTCGGCAAACTGGTGGTTCCTTTCTTTCATTGAAGTCCATTCAATTTAGAGTGATATCCAAATAATTAAAAATGAGTACATGAATGTACTGAGCCTAAGAAAAGTGTATATTAGGTGAGTTGGAATTTACAAAAATACTTTTGTCTATGAGACCATAATACCTCAAGAAATAGAAACAGGAATAGTCCATTCAGCCCCTTGAGACTGCTCCATCTTTCACAGGGATCGTGGCTGATCCAATATTCCTCATGCCCACTTTCCTGTGTTTTCCCCATAACTCTACATTCCCCCAGTGATCAAGAATCTATATATCGCAGCCTTAAATGTACAGAAGGACTCTACCCCACAGCTCTCTGTAGTAAAGAATTCCAAAGACTCACAAACCTTGCGGGGGAAAAATTCCTCCTTATTTCAAATCGGCACCTCTTAATCTGAGACTGTGCCCTCTGGCCCTAGACTCTGTCATGAGGGGAAGCATCCTCTCAGCATTTACCCTGCCAAGCGCTTTAAGGATCCTGTATGTTTCAATGAGATCACCTCTCATTCTTCTAAACTTTCGTGAGTAAAGACCTAACCTATTTAACCTTTTCCTCATAAGACAATCCCTCCATACCAAAGATCATCCTCATGAACATTCTCTGGGGTTCAGAGGAAGAGTCATCAGACCCGAAACGTTAACTCTGATTTTTTCTTCACAGATGCTGCCAGACCTACTGAGCTTTCCCAGCAACTTCTGTTTTTGTTCCTGAGTTATGGCATCCGCAGTTCTTTCAGATTTTGCTAGCTTTCTGCGTTTCCCGCGTAAGTACTCCCCAAGTCCCATTTCGTTGCAGTTTCACTCCATTCAAATAATATTCTGTTCTTTTGTTCAAAATGAACAACTTCACATTTTCTCACATTATAATCTATTGCCCACTTACATAACCTTTCAATATCTCTCTGTAAACTGTTTTGTATCTCTCCTGAAACTTGCCTTTCCACCTATTTTCATGTCATTTGCAAATGTGGCTGCAATACATTCACTTCCTTCCTCCAAGTCATTAATATATACTGTGAACAGCTGCAGTCCCAGCATTGATCCCTGTGGAACCTACTGCCACCAAGATGAAAAAGAACCCCTTATCTCCACTTGCTGTTTCCTGCCCATTGGCCAGTTCACTATCCATGCCAATATACTATCTCAAACACCAAACACCAAATCTTATGACTTACCCTTTTGTGGGGTGCCTTGTTAAATACCTTGTGGAAGTTCAAATACAACACATCTACTGGTTCCCCTCTACCCACTCTGGTTGAGGCTTTCTCAAAAAACTCTAATAAGTTTGTTAGAGATAATTTCTTGTTCATGAAGCTATGCTGACTCTGCTTGATTAGATTATGATTTTCCAAATGTTCTTTTACTTCCTCCATAATTGATTCCAATACTTTTCCAGCAATAAATGTTCGGCTAATCTGCCTGTAGGTAGACATTTTAGCTGCCTCTCTTTTTGAGTAGGAGTGTCACATTGGCAGATTTTCTCCAGAATCCAAGGTTTGTTGGAAGATTACAACCAATGCATCCACTATCTCTGCAGCTATTTCTTTTAAGATCATAAGATGCGAGCCCTCAGGGCCAAGAGATTTATTTGTCTTTAGCTCCATTATTTTGCCTAATACTACTTTCCTTGTAATGGTGATGGTACTTAATTCCTCCTCCAGATTCTTTAGTATTAATGGGATGTTCAAAGTAGTTTCCACTGAAAAAAATGATGCAAAATATCTCCCATTAACTCCTCTGCCATTTACTAGTTCCCCATAACCAACTCCGCAGATTCATTTTCTAAGGGGCCTATGTTCACTTTGACTTCTTCTTTCCTTTTTTAAAAAATATATTTAAAGATGCTTTTACTGTCAGTTTTTATGTTCCTCACTAGTTTGCCCCCTTTGTTTATTTCTTGTATCTTTATTACCTTTTTAGTACTCCTTTGCTGGATTCAGAATTTATCCCAGTCAGGGATATGACTGATTTTTGCTTTCTTATATGCTTCTTCATTTTTCGCTCTGCTGAGACCATTCTGGTAGTTGTGGATTTTTTTTTTTGTCTTCATTCATTCATGGGATGGGGGCATGGCTGGCCAGGCAGGATTTATTGCCCATTCCTAATTGTCCAGAGGGCAATTGGGAGTCAACCACAATTCTGAGAGTCTGGAGTCACATGGAGGCCAAACCAGCTAAGGATGGCAGTTCCTTCGGAGCTTAAAATAATTGCCCAGCATATGGAGTTGATAGGATGGGAAGCCTGAAATTGATGTGCTAAAGCTAGAATTAGGAAGAAATCGGTGGAAATGAGAGAAAAAAAAAATTAATTAGAGGCAAAAGAAAAAAAATGGAGAAATAGAAAGAGTAGAGATGGAAAAGAAAGGAGAAATAAAGGAAAATATAACTGGAAAAATGAAAGTTTCAATTGGTATGTGAGCGGAAAGGAAATTAAAAAGAGAGGGGCAAGAAAATAAAAGAGAAATGGAAAAGGAAATGTGATTAACAACTTGTGAATCTTAAAGAGAGAGGGAAATCAGACAATAAAACTTGTCTAGGTAGAAGCTTAGAGTAAAAGAAGAAAGCAAGGTCGTAGTTAAGAGGATGATTTTGACCTCAATTAGGGTTTTTTTTAAAATAGAAATCTGCAGCTAGTGCCTACATTTGCACACAGGGTGGAGGTGAAAGATAGTTCAACTCATTTGAAAAGGTAAAAAGGTAAAATGAAGTGACCTTAATGTAACATAGTTCCCTTTTGGGAACAGCTATGTATATAGCTGTGATGGTACAATGCAGGAGGCCATTCAACATGTTGTCCCTGTGCTACATCTTTGGTAGAGTTATCCAATTGATCCCACTTCCCTGCTTTTTCTGTCTTTTTAAAAATTTGTCCACAAAATATAGTCATGTTGGCAAGCAAAGATTTTTTTGTCCATTCCTAATTAAATGTGTCAAATTTGTGTTGAGCTGAAACACAACAGTCCATCTGGTGTAAGTATGCTCACAGTGCCATTAGGAAATAGATTCTAGAGTTTTGACCACCAACAGTGAAGGGATAGCAGTACAGGTCAGCTTGTGTGTGACTTGGCAAAGTGTGTAACTTAGAGGGGTATTTGTAGCTGTTAGAATGCCCCTCAAGACCAATAACTTGTCAAACATTAATTTCATTTCCAGTGACTGTCTGGAAGGATCACAAAATAACATTTCAATTTGCGTGACAGCAACAAATAAACTGGTAGCAATGTTATTCCATAGGAAACATATTCTAAACTAAGGAAAAGATCCCCAATTTAACTTATAAGTAAACAGAAAGGTTCTTTCCATCTGTCTCTCAAGGAATAATTTCACTCTCCAAAGAGCAAGTCCAAAAATAATCTCAGATACAAATGGCTTGCATCTTTTCTCCCTTTCCAGCCTGTCAACTTTTAATCTCTAAATGTCTTTCACGGTGAGTGATGTCCTGAAGAATTTCCCCCTAGAAAAAGCCAGGTGAATCTTCCAGACTTGAGTAAAACCTCATGAACATGGTCTCTTCAATCGAATTGTAAGCTCCTATCCACATTCTGAAAGGTAAACCATCGAGTTCAACTATCTCTCTGTCTCTCTCTCTCGGTCAGATTCTGGTAAACAAATTGTGTCTGCGATGTTCATGATCCCTTTCGCAGCCTGCAATCTTCTCTTCCCAAAACCTTCCATTCTTCGAATTAGAAATAGAATTAGATTTTATTGTCATGTGATTTAACTTGATTTGATTTATTCTCGTATACCTAACGACCATGAAAAGCTTTGTTTGCAAACAGTGCAGGCTGGCCATAATAACCAAGGAGAATGGTTATAAGAAATATTACAGTTAGATCTGCTATACAGAGCTCGCAAGGAGTCGCTCGGTGTCAACGCCACCTTAGGAATACATGAATACAGTGAAAGTTATACAAAGTCACCATTCTCTGATGCCATCTTGAGTACAAAACTAGACCTTAAAAAAAAACAACAGCAGAAAGAAAAGAAAGCCAAGAGGTGAGAAAACCGTCCACATCTCAAAGTCTAAGTCTTATCTCCATACAGGTGTTTGGAATGCTCATCCACCAATGCAGGCACTCGGGCCTAGCCATGGCCTGCAGCCTCGGTCAACCTGCGAGTCCCACACCAGTCACTGGGAGGAGCCTCGTTCTTGTTGCTGCTGACGCCGCTGCCTTTGATCGCTGGAGAAAGCTTTGCCCATGCCATCGCTGGCCTCCGACTTCCAGGAGGCTGCCGATGGCTGTGCTGCATCATCGAGAGGAGCCCGGGAAGAACCAAGGCCATCGCTGCCCCCTCGGATTGCTGGGAGAAACCACCATTGGCTGCAGCTGCGAGCTCAGAGAGGCTCCCACCATTCCGCGTGTGGCCTCCCTCTTGAAACCACCGATCAACCCACTGCAAGAGACTTTAAAGAAAAGAAAAATGAGGAAAAAAAGAAGAGAAGGAGCAAAAGTAAAAAGAAAGAAAGTAGGGGGGAGCGGACAAGCCGCTGGCTCAGGAACCCGCATGTAGTCCCGCTACTCTACTGACTTCGAAGCACGACTTTTTAATAGATATTCCCGACACTTCTGTGTAAGACTTAAGAGACAATCAGTCTATCCAAAGACAGCACAGCTACACTTACCAATATCTGTCGAGGTTAACATCTTGCACCTTCTGAGCAGTAAAACATCCCAACCTCGAACAGGGAAGCCAACTAAGATTGACATCAGGCAGAATTCAAAGCAGGTCCTTTATCCCTCTCATTCCAACCATTTTGCCCTGAATTAAAGGCCAGTGCTGCAACACATTAATCTGATAAACTCGGTGTTTAGCAACAAAGATCAGCTGTTTCCATGCACTTGCCGTTCTTGTTCTTCCATGTGGTAGAAGAACATGCTGAAGGGAGCTTGATGAGTTGCTGCAATGCATCTTTTGATGGTTCACACTGCTGCTGCACTAAATACAGGGGCCAGAAAATGAATTGTTTTTCCTTTACACATTCACAGGATGAGGGTGTAGCTGGATTGGCCAGCATTTATTGCCCAGAGGGTATTTAGGGGTCAACCACATTGCTGTGGGTCTGGAGTCACATGTAGGCCAGACCAGGTAAGGATAGCAGTTTCCTTCCCTAAAAGACATTAGTGAACCAGATGGGTTTTTCTCCCAACAAACAGCAATTCATGGCCATCACTGGGCCCCTAATTGCTGATATTTATTGAATTGAAATTCCATCATCTGCCACAGCAGGATTCGAACACAGGTCTGCAGAATATTATGTGGGTCTCAGGGTTAATAGTCCAGTGATAATACCATTAGGCTATTGCATTCTATACTGGATTGAATGACTTATTTTGATCTGGTAAGTGTCCAGCTTCTTGAAGTGTTGGGGTTGCACTGAGCCAGGCAAATGGAGCACATTGCATCATCCTCCTTGTAGATGGAATTTCTGACCTCATACTAAGTTAGTCAGTATGGTAGGGTTGCTGGTTAGATTACCTTTTGTTGGAGATAGTCATTGCATGGTCCATGTGTTGTGTGAATGTTACTTGTCATATATTTATTTAACCTATTTTTCCTAATCACCCTGCTCAGAGATGGTATTACACACCTCCTGAGCAGGTGGGACCTGAGGGCCCTTTAACTTATTATTTATCCATCCAAGACTGAATGTTGTTCAGATGTTCCATAGAATCCCTACAGTGTGGCTGTTTGGCCCAACAAGTCCACACCAACCCTCAGAGCATCCCACCCAGACCCATCCCCCTAATCTACACATCACTGATCACTATCGGCAATTTAGCACAGTCAATCCACCTAGCCTGCACATCTTTGGACTGTGGGATGAAACTGGAGCACCCAGAGGAAACCCACGCAGACACAGGAAGAACATGCAAACTCCACACAGACAGTCACCCGAGGGTGGAATCAAACCCAGGTCCCTAGTGCTGTGAGGCAGCAGTGGTAACCACTGAGCCACCATGCCACCCTTTTGCTATATATTGGCACAGACTGCTCCATTATCTCAGGAATTCCAATAGGAGCTCAACACAGAGCAAACATCCTCATTTCTGATCTAATGATAGAGGGCAGGTCTGATGAAGCAGCTGAAGATAGGGCCTAGGACACTGCTCTGTAAATGTAAAGGGCTCTTGTGGCAAAGTGGTAGTGTCCCTAGCTCTGGGCCATGAGACCTAGCTTTAATCCCTCCTACTCCAGAGAGTATAATAACATCTCTGAACAGATTGATAAGGAAAATATCACTTCTGCAAATCTAAGCTTGTATAAGTTTCTGGGGATCAGCTGCGCTATAATTCATTGTGGATGGGCGTTTGTGTGGTATGAATTTGGGTTTGCTTATCTAAACAGGCAATAAGAGCAGTTGGGAAGGTACCTACAGTCACTGGACTATGTTCCTATATTTAGACATCCTTTTTCAAATGCAAAAATAGAAATTACTGAAAAGGCACTGCAGGTCTGACAGCATCTGTGGAGAGAAATCTAAGTTAGCGGTTCAGGTCCAGTGAGCCTTCCTCAGAACTGACGATAGCTAGGTTCTCTCCGAGACACCCTGGTCCACTTCTCCTTCACTCCCAATGTCCCCCACAGCCCCACGGCACCTTCCCCTGCAACCACAGAAGGTGTAACATTTACCTCCTCCCTCCGCAGTATTCAAGGGCCCAGACACACCTTCCAGATGAAGCAGCACTTTACCTGCACTTCCCACAATCTAGTCTACTGCATTTGCTGATCACATTGTGGCTTCCTCTACACTGGGGGAAATGAAGCACAGACTGGGTGACTACCTTCCTGAACAGCTACATTCTGCCTGCAAAAAGAACCTTGAGCTACCTGTTGCCTGTCAATTCAACACATCACCATGTTACCTGGCCCAACATCTCTGTCTCTGACTTGCTGCAGTGCTCCAGTGAAGCTCAGTGCAAACTGGAACAACAGCACCTTATTTTCCACTTAGGAAATCTACAGCCATCTGCAATCAATATCCAGTTCAAAAACTTTAGGGCTTGAGCTTCTCCCATGCCCTTACCCCAACTCCATGCACCAGGTCTTGTAATCACATAGTCTGCTATTACACACAACCCATTGTTAGCCACTAGCAGTCCCCATGAATAGTTATTCACCCTACTAGCCTGATCAATATCCACTTCTTTGTCTGTCTAACCACTCTTCTCTGTCTTTGGGGTCTATCTCCACCTATCATTTGCTCCTTAACCCCTTCCCCCATCATATCTTCTCCATAGAAACCAACCTTTTCCTAGCTACCATCAATTCTGAGGAAGGGTCACTGGACCTGAAACATTAACTCTGATTTCTCTCCACAGATGCTGCCAGACTTGCTGAGGTTTTCCTTCAATGTTTGTTTCAGATTTCTAGTGTCCACAGTTCTTTTAGATGTTTTAAAGTAGCCCTCCCATCACTTCCTTAATTTGGTCTAATGAACCTTCATTATAGTTTAGGGTCTTTATTAACACAAGTTTCTAATATGTAACACTAAAGCAGCAAATAACTTGATTTCAAAGTTAGTGAAAGAATATATTTTCCAGGGCCATTTTCTCACGGAGCATTACCAATCATAGTTAAAGGAATAGGTTCTCTGTCATTCTACGGCAATATTAAATGCAGTTTGAAACATTTAAATTTAGAATTCCTAATTATATTTGAAAGGAAGATGAAAGTGAAGAGGAATGGATTATCAATCCTCTTATTTAATTAGAATTTCATCTTTCACACACCAATTGAGTAGAGGCACAGCAGTGATAAATGTACCAACCCATTTGTTCGGTTTCCAATCACATTGTCTAGCAGGTCCCCTGCTGCTTCAGGTAAAAAATGACTGAAACAGTGAAGGATAATTAGCAGAAAGGTATTTTTAAAATCTTTCAAATCTAGTGCAGGCCACCATGGTACGGAACTGAAATCAACTCTTCCAACCCATAAAAACCGAAAGAACTGCGGATGCTGTAAATCAAGAACAAACACAGGAGGTGCTGGAAAAGCTCAGCAGGTCTGGCAGCAGCTGTGAAGAAAAAAATCAGAGTTAACGTTTCGGGTCCGGTGACCCTTCCTCAGAACTGATGGTATCTTCCAACCCATTCTCAGTCCTGCAGGTTAGGGTAGTTACCTCGATGACACATCTGTTCTCTGCCCCCCAGAGCAAAGTGTTGTATCGATTAACGCCTTTCAAAACATGTCCCAAAGTGATTTACAGCCAATGAGCTACTTCTGAAGTCTGGTTAGTGCTGTAATCTGGAAAATGTGGCAGCCAATTTGCCTGTGACAAACTCCCACAAGCAGCAATTTGATAATAACCCAAATCTGTTTCATTGACATTGATTTAAGAATAAATGTTGGTCAGGACACTGGGGAATAATCCTTTCCTCTCCTTTGAGACAGTGCCATGGGTTTCTTGTGCAAGCAATTGAAAAGGCAACCAGACTCTCGTTTAGTGTTTCATCTGATGACAGCACCTCAGACAAGTGCAGTTTTCCCCCAGATTTATTCATTCATGGGATGAGAGTGTTACTGGCTGGGCTAGCTGTTATTGCCTGTCCCTAATTATCCAGAGGGGAGATGCTATGGGTTTGGAGTCACAAGTAGGCTAGACCAGTTAAGGATGGCAGTTTCCTTCCCTCAAGGGCATTAGTGAATCAGGTGGGCTTTTCTGACAGTTGGCAATGGGTTTATGGTCATCAGTAGACTCTTAATTCCAGATTTTTATTACATTTAAATTCTACCATCTGCTGTGGTTGGATTCAAACCTGAGTCTCCAGGACACTACCAGGGTCAACAGTCCAGTGATAATACCACTAGACCATCATCTCCTCTGCGTTCCCCCAGTACTACATTGAAGTGACTTGTCTAGATTATGTGTTTAAGTTCATGGAAGGAGACTTGAACTCACGGCCCTCTGACCTGGAGGCGATAGTGTGACCTTCTGAAATCGAGGGTAACTGCATATATTAGCAAGGGAGGGTGGGGGCGATGAAAGACCGTTCTGGATTTTCTCGAGGTCAACCGTCACTTCAGAGGTTAACCAATAACAACAACTTGTGTTTGTGAAGCGTGCTTAATACATTGGAAACATTGCAAACTGCTTCAAAGGAAAAATATAGAAGAAACTGTTACACCGAGCCACATGAGGACTTATTGGGCTAAGTGACCAAAAGCTTGGGCAAAGGGATAGATCTTAAGGGAAAACAAAGTGGAGATGTGTCAGGAGCCCAGCAATGGTGGAGCGATGATAATTGAGGAGGTGGGGGGTGCGGCTGACGCAAAAGGCCAGCATTAGATGAGTTTGGATATCTTAGAGGATTGTGGGGATGGAGAAAATATTTGCAATGTATCACAGTTTGACATTCACTGTTAGGAAAAGATGGTCACTGAGGAGGTCTGTTCATTCAGAGTTAACTCCTGTTATGGACTAGACCAACCCCCCAGCCCCTCAAAATGTATGAAGAAGATAGTCTTGACCCGAACTTTTTTCTTACTTTAAAGTAAGTGTAAGGTGCTGCATTCCAGATGCAATTCGATTGGTCGAACTATCAGATTTGAAGCAAAGCACACTTTATTCATACGCTGTAGTTAAAATACCACAAAAGAGAAAAGGAATTGGAATACCTTATTGCTATTGGAAAACTTAACAGCATAATAGATTATTTAACAACTAAACAGTAACTGTTATAATATAGTAATATCCCATAAACACACCCTTGACAAAGGCAAATTCAGAAAAACAGATTGTCCCACATGCAACTCTTGCAGCGGTAGGAGAACCCCCAGCTTTTAGCTGTAATTGAGAGAGAAAAAAATAGATTCCCCAGCAGCAACCACTACTGAAAATCTAAAAAACTGAAAATCCTGCTTCTGTGGGAGCTGGCCCCACCCATTCAGGCTGCTCCTATTATTCCAACTATATAAAAAAAAAACCAAGGCCTCACAAGCTGTTTACTTTAAGGATTTTCAATGGACAGCTCAGCTCCTCTGAGTTAAAACCTCTTGCCAAATAAGGACAAAATATACCTCTTAAAGTCATAGTATCATCACATTATGCTTCTCTTTTGCCAAAGACTAGTGATAGAGAGGCCATGCATTAGTGCTAGAGCTGCATCTTCATGACGCATGGCTCCAATCACTGCGTCCACCTTGATTTCCGTGCAGTGCATGCCAACTGTGCCCTGCACTCCAACCAAAGCAACTCTAGTACCTTAGTTGCAGTGTTACTGTTTCATACAAGTCAGTGCCAGGTATCCTTGCAACAGTCACAGTGCCTTCAGTCTGGAGAGGTTGCTGTGACAGCTTAACTTGATTTGCCGTGGAAAAGCAAAGGGCAGATATGGAACATCGAGGGCTCTCTGTTGAAGACATGGTTGATGCCTCTGCAGTGTGACCCATGCATATGAGCACAACATGCATACACTACAGTCCTGCTGCCTTACAGTGTGCAGTAGAGTTGGAACAACTCTTCTCCTGTCTGCAGAACCCAGCGGGATGGAGGTGGTTAGATTTTGGGATTTGGGAACACAGTTACCTGACATTTGTAAGGAATTTTCAGACAATTGAGAGAGGGAAAGAACAGCTTCCACCTCTTCAAGACCCCAGCAGCAACTGCTACTGAAAATCTACAAAACTAAAAATCCTGGTTTTTAAAGTTAGTTAACAAACAACAGTTTAGATGTGGTAAATTAGTTCACAAGGTAGAAAAAAAATCCAACCATAAACATATCGAAGTGGTGGAAGCAGCAACCTTGTCTCTGGCTGAAAAGATTCTCGGGTCTTGCTCCTTCTCTCCTGGGCCATGTCCCACCTAAACGGACAGGCAATGGCCTAATGGTATTATCACTGGGCCTATTATTCCAGAGACCCAGAAAATGTTCTGGGGACTTGGGTTTGAATCCTGCCATGGTCAGTGGAAGTTGAATTTGACAAAATATCTGGAATTAAGAGTCTAATGGTGGCCACGTGTTGAGTGTTGGGGGAAAACCCCATTTGGTTCACTAATGTCCTTTAGGGAAGGAAACTGCCATCCTTACCTGGTCTGGACTACATGTGACTCCAGACCCACAGCAATGTGGTTGTCTCTGAACTGTCCTCTGGGCAATTAAGGATGGGCAATAAATGCTGTCCTAGCCAGCGATGTCCTCATCCTGTTAATGAATAAAGTGGGGGAAAAGAAAATAAAAGTGCCAGGTGACTAGTGAGCAGCGCCACCTGAGTAAGGACTACCCCCAGACTCAGCCCCTGTGTTGACATAACCTATGTCTAGGGTATGGTAATTTACACCTATTTGCATCCTTCTCGCCAATGACGACTCAATAATAATGTCACCCCCCAGCTCAAATATCATGTAAAAACAGACCCGTGTTGTAAACAATTTGGGGCACCTGGTGGCTTTGTAACTATGATGGTTAACTTGGCTTTTGTCTTTGTTCGAGATTTTCCATCTTTGGGCATGTAAAGAAAGGTTTAAAGCTGTCCCGGCTAAATTTGTTAAAAATGTCAAACTTGGCCATTCTCCTCATGAGGTTCCCCCCAGCTTTGGCATAGCCTGCTGTACACTGCACAAGCTGTCCATCACAAGGGGAGCAGTCCTTACCTTCAGCTATAAGACAAGCAACAGCAAAAAAGAAAGACAGAAAGCCCTCTTCTCGCAAAAAAAAAGCTTTTCCAAATACAATTAAGTGCAACCCCAATTCTTTATTTACTCACAGTTCCCCAACATGCCATTCATAGATCCCCTACAGTGTGGAAGCAGCCTATGGTGTCCACACTGACCCTCCGAAGAGCATTCCACCCAGACCTACCCCTTCCCTCCGTTTTCCATGGCTAACTCACCTAGCCTGCACATCCCTGGACACTACGGGTAATTTAGCATGGCCAATCTACCTAACCTGCACATCTTTGGACTGTGGGAGGAAAACCAAGCGGACGCAGGGAGAATGTGCAAACTGTACACAGACAGTCACCTGAGGGTGGAATCAAACCCAGGTCCCTGGCGCTATGAGGCAGCAGTGCTAACCACTGAGCCACTGTGCCACCCTTTGTTGTTGGCCATTAAAGCAACTGTTCGAACACAATGAAAAAATAAATACCACCCCAAAATAAACATTCCAAACCAAACATAAATGGAATGATGCCATACTGCATTAAAAAACATCACCTAATCTCTCTTTTACATTCCCCTAGTGCCATCTATGTGTTTTTGCTTGTTCTGGTGTTTTTACACATTGCTGATTCAGTGACTGTGATAGGGGTTGGGGTAGGCTGCAGACAAAGAAGTAGAATACAGCAGTAGAGAATGGCTCCAAGCCACCCTGGTCGGAGAAGGACCAAGTATAGACTTCACTATCCTAGCATGGTGACAGAGGGCTTGCTGGGTGGTAGTGGATATCATGGGACAAATGAAAAGAGTGGGAGGATGAAAGTTTTTCTTTCTGAGAGGGGAGCAAGTTTATACTCCATTGCAGCTGGCCTAGAGAGGTGCCAGTGCTGGTAATATGTTAAAGGGCTGCTGTGACACCCTATAAACCCATTTGTACACAAGTGTCTGAAACTATGGTGACAGCATTCTGATCTTGCATTGCTTCTTCTACTACACTGTACAGTACAGACTTTGTGGTTGCTGCCATTAGTGGTACAAATTTCTCCAACAATTGCACAATGTTCAGCTCCGTTGGCGACTCCTCAGAAACTGAAGCAATCCATGTTGAAATGCGACAAGATCTGAACAGTATCCAGGCTTGGGCTGACAAGTGGCAAGTAACATTCGTGCCGCACTAATACCAGGCGGTTACCATCTCCAAGGGCAATCTAACTATTGCCCTTGACATTCAATAGTTACCATTGACTAGAAACTGAACTGGACTAGCTGTTTAAATACAATGTGCAGTGATCGTAATGAGGTCGGCCAGCTGGATCTCATAGAATATGAGTTCCCTGATTGGGGCTATTAACCTGATTCAATCAAAGACCCCTGGCTGACAGATATAAGCAGGAGTGTCAGAGATTCTGTTCACTCTACGAGCTGGCCCACATTGTCTCCTCATAGAATCCCTAAAGTGTGGAAGCAGGCCATTCGGCCCATCATGTCCACACCAACCCTCCGGAGCATCCCACCCAAACCCCATCCCCCCCACCCCCCCACCCCCACTACCTTATCCCTGTAACCCTGCATTTCCCATGGTTAACCCACCTAGCCTGTACATCTCAGGCCACTATGGCAATGTAGCATGGCCAATTCACCCTAACCTGTACACTGGACTGTGGGAGGAAACTGGAGCATCCGGAGGAAACTCACTCCTTGGGAGTTTGAAGATTCAGGCACAACTACCCTTGTCAGGTTAGCTTCTATTGCTGGCGATTGTGTGTCATTCTGTCCTGTGTGAGATGGGGAAGCAGGACACTGAGTGTGGTTGGCTAATGTGGCTATGGTTGACCCAAGCTGTGAGATGTAGCTAGATCTGTGAAGGTGGGTTGAACCATATGGATGGAAGGCCTGACTTTAGGTATTCATGGTGATTATTGTTAGGTGAGTGATGAGGATGTGGTGATTTGAGCAGTGGTTAGTGGCACTGTTGGTAAGACATGGCATTTAAAGATGCGTTCACTAACCTTGACCACATGTGTGAAGTCATTGTACTTCTGTAGAACTGCATTGAGGTCCTCTGTCTTTAACACCTGGCACTTCCAACTATGCCTAGTTGGTGCTACTGCCTTTTCAGCTCTCACTTGGCCCATTATGGATACAGGATATCTCTCCTACATTCCAAAGGTTCCGAAGCATTAGAATCCACAGTCTCCCATATCAATTTTTCTATTCATTTGCAGGATGTGGCCATCACTGGCTTGGCCAGCATTCATTGTTCAAAAGGCAATTCAGAATTTTTTCAAGACTTATGCAATTAAATGTAGGGCCCTGGGTAGTGTTGAAGAACAGAGAGACCTAGGAGTTCAGGTACATAATTCTTTGAAGTTTGTGTCACATATAGATAGGGTGATTAAGAGGGTGTTTAGCACGCTTGCCTTCAGTATAGGATTTGGGACGTCATTTTGAGGTTGTACAGGATGTTGGTGAGGCCTCTTCTGGAGTACTGAGTCTTGTTCTGGTCTCCCTGTTATAGGAAGGATATTTGAAGCTGGAGAGGGTTCGGAAGAGATTTACCAGGATGTTGCCGGGAATGGAGGGTGTGATTTGTAGGGAGAGGTTGGAAAGGCTGGGACTTTTTTCACTGGAGTGTTGGGGGTTAAGGAGTCACCTAATTGAGGTTTATAAAATCATGGAGGGGTATAGATAAGGTGAATGCCAAGTATCTTTTCCCTAGGGTGGGGATTTCAAGACTAGGGGACATATTTTTAATGTGAAAGGAGAAAGATTTAAAAAACATATGAGGAGCAATTTTTTTTAACACTGAGGGTGGTGCATGTGGAATGAACTTCCAGAGGAAGTGGTGGATGCAGGTACAGTTACAATGTTTAAAAGACATTTAGATAAGTTCATGAAGAAGAAATGTTTGAAGGGAAATGGACCAAGTGCAGGCAAGTGGGATTAGTTTGGTTTGGGAACATGGTTGGCATGGACTGGTCGGACTGAAGGGTCTGTTTCCATGCTGTATGACTCCATGATTCAGAGTCAACCATGTTGCTGTGGGTCATAGTATCCAAGTGGCTAAGTCATTGGATCTGTAAACTGTAGGGCTAGGGTTGTGTGCAGGAAGATGGAATTAGAAAGGGCATCTAGGCATCTTTGGGTCAGCATGGACAAATGTGCCCAATGGCCGCCTTCCGTGCTGTATCATTTCTATGGTTCTATGTGTAGGCCAGCAGTTCCCTTCCCTAAAGGATATTAGTGAATCAGATGGGATTTTCCCTGACAATGCATTTACAGTCATCATCAGACTCTTAATTCCAGACTTTCCGTTGGATTCAAATTCCAACAGCTGGCACAGCAGGATGTGAACCCAGGTTCCTGGGACATTACTTGCATCTCTGGATTAATAGTCTAGCGATAATGCCACGAGGCCATTGCTATTCTATTTAATTTCCTGACATAGGATTCACTTGCTGTATGCCACCTAGTGCCTGCTCCAGCTATAACACTCCGCTTCTTTTGGGGGTATTATCCAGTTTTGACTCGTGATTAACTTTAACTGGTACTTTGAGACCCCCTGTTGCTATACCCTGGGGCGACTGTCTGTGTGGAGTTTGCACATTCTCTCCGTGTCTGCGTGGGTTTCCTCCGGTTGCTCCGGTTTCCTCCCACAGTCCAAAGATAGGCAGGTTAGGGTGGATTGGCCATGCTAAATTGCCCCATAGTGTCCAGAGATGTGTGGGCTGGGTCGTTTAGCCATGGGAAATGCAGGGTTTCAAGGATAGGGTAAAGGGGGGTGCTGGGTTTGGGTACGATGGACTTTGGAGGGTCTAGATGCGATGGACCGAATGGCCTGTTTCCACACTATTGAACATAAGAACATAAGAACCAGGAGCAGGAGTAGGCCATCTGGCCCCTCGAGCCTGCCCCGCCATTTAATAAGATCATGGCTGATCTTTTTGAGACTCAGCTCCACTTACCCGCCCGGTCACCATAACCCTTAATTCCTTTACTGTTCAAAAATTTATCTAGCCTTACCTTAAACACATTCAGCGAGATAGCTTCAACCGCTTTACTGGGCAGGGAATTTCACAGATTCACAACCCTTTGGGTGAAGAAGTTCCTCCTGACCTCAGTCCTACATCTGCTTCCATTTATTTTGAGGCTATGCCCTAGTCCTAGTTTCACCTGCTAGCGGAAACAACCTCCCTGCCTCCACCTTATCTATTCCCTTCATAATCTTATATGTTTCTATAAGATCTCCCCTCGTTCTTCTGAATTCCAATGAGTATAATCCCAGCCTACTCAGTCTCTCCTCATAATCCAACCCTCTCAACTCTGGAATCAACTGAGTGAATCTCCTCTGCACCCCCTCCAGTGCTAGTATATCTCTTCTCTAGTAAGGAGAACAAAACTGCACACAGTACTCCAGGTGTGGCCTCACCAGGACCCTATACAGCTGCAGCATAGCCTCCCTGTTTTTAAACTCCATCCCTGTAGCAATGACAGACAAAATTCCATTCGCCTTTTTAATTACCTGCTGCACCTGCAATCCTACTTTTAGTGATTCATGCACAACGACACCCAAGTCCCTCTGCACAGCAGCATGCTGCAATTTTTTACCATTTAAAACATAGTCCATTTTGCTGTTATTCCTGCCAAAATGGATGATCTCACACTTATCAACATTGTACTCCATCTGCCAGACTGTTACCCACTCACTTAGACTATCGAGATCCCTCTGCAGACTTTCAGTGTCTTCTGCACACTTTGCTCTACCACTCATCTTTTTGTCATCTGCAAATTTTGACACATCACACTTAGTCCCCAACTCCAAATCATCTATGTAAATTGTAAACGATTGCGGTCCCAGCACTGATCCCTGAGGCACACCACTAGCCACTGACCACCAACCAGAAAAACACCCATTTACCCCTACTCTTTGGGAGTTCTATGATACATGCAATCAATGAGCAGCAGAGTTAATGCTGATGCCACACAGCAATCATTTGAATGAACAATTGGCACAAAACTAGTTAAAATCTGGAATTAAGAGTCTAACAATGACCATGAATCGATTGTCAGGAAATATCCATCCCTCACTCATGCCCTTCAGGGAAGGAAACTCCCATCCTTACCTGGCCTACATGTGACTCCAGACCCACAGCAATGTGATTGACTCTTAACTGCCCTCTGGACGATTAGGGATGGGCAATAAATGCCGCCCTGGCCAGTGATGCCCCCATGAATGAATAAATTAAAGGAAAGAAAAGACAACTGCATCACACAAATAAGGGCAGTTTTTGATTGCAAAGTTTCTGGAGACTATCTAGATTAAATCGCACAGAGTTTGTTGACGCGTTGCTTCCCTAGTCTACCGTGATAAATTTGTAATGCTAATATTTTGTTTTTGACAAATATTAATCAAATTGGCACATCCACCTCCTGCATGCTCTGGCTCTTATCAGACTTTGTGGTAGCTGAAAACATGACCTCTTTATTTTTATCACACAACCGTTTCAATCTTTTGTTGAAAAACACCACAGCTGTGGTTTTCCATGAGGGTTTCTGTTCCTTTGCGTCCTTTATCATTTACAGTTAAGGTGATATGTTGCATTTATGAAACAATCTTCATATATACCTCTACTAGGAGGAGACCAAGGTGCAGATACAGGTGTTGGGTTGTGACTGTGATATTATCTGCTCAAGTTCATTATCTTCAGTTCAGCAGCACTTGTATCAAATAACTGAAGAATCTTTCATAGACAACAATCTGCAGCAAAGGAGAAATGTCTTGTCACATCCCTCCTCCTCTTTCTACAGGAGTTGAAAACAGCCTCTTGCTGTGCATTAGGCCTGTACCTGTAACTGGTCAAACACACCATTTCCAGTAGGACCTCAGCTGAACTTTCTCCTGGTCAAGGGTCTTTAGCTCAGTCGTAGCCTGCCCACCACCGCCTCAACTAACAGCAGAGAAACGGAAGAGAGAATATAGTGTGAGGAGAAAATTTACAGCATTCCACATGGACAGGATTATAAAGGCCCTGATTGCCAACACCAAGAGAAAACTTCCATGCCATCAGCTCTCTTTTAATTCCTTTAGACCTAAGAGCTATACCTAACCCCTTCTTGAAAACATGCAATGTTCTAGTCTCAACCACTTTCTGTGGAACGGAATTCATCACTCTCTGGATGAAGAAATTTCTCCTCATCTCAGTTCTAAATGTCCTCCTCTGTATCCTCAGACTAGGATAGTAATGTGTTGGGTTTGGTTTTTCCTCAATTTCGTTTAGCTCATTTAAGCTCATAGAATCATACACCATGGAAACAGAACCTTCAGTCCAACTCGTCCATGCCGACCAAATATCATAAATTAATCTAGTTCCATTAGTCAGCGTTAGGCCCATATCCCTCTAAACCCTTCCTATTCATGTACCCATCCAGATGCCTTTTAAATGTTGTAATTGTACCAGCCTCCACTACTTCCTCTGGCAGCTCATTCCATACACACACCACCCTCTGCATGAAAATGTTGTCCCTTAGACCCCTTTTAAAATTTTCCTCTCTCACCTTAAACCTATACCCTCTAGTTTTGGACTCCCCTACTCTGGGGAAAAGACCTTGGCTATTCACCTTGTCCATGCCCTGTATGATTTTATAAACTTCTACAAGGTCACCTCTCAGCCTCCAACACTCCAGGGAAAATAGCCCCAGTCTATTCAGCGTCTCCAACTGTGGCAACATCCTTGTAAATCTTTTCTGAACCCTTTCAAGTTTCACAACATCTTTCTTAAAGTATGGAGACCAGAACTGACTGCAGTATTCCAAAAGTGGCCTCACCAATGTCCTGTACAGCTACAACATGACCTCCCAACTCCTATACTCATGCTCATCTTACTCAATCACTCTTTGAAAACTCTGTCTCCAATTCTCCTCTCCCTTGGGATGTTTCTTCCTCAAAAATATAGAAAATAAGAGCAGGCATAGGCCATTCAGCCCTTTGAGCCTGCTCCGCCTTTCAATATGATCATGGTTGATCATCCTATACTTTCCCCTGTTCCTGCTTTCTCCCCAAACTCTTTTAATCCCTTTAGCCCTAAGAACTGTAACTAACCCCTTCTTGAAAGCATGCAATGTTCTAGTCTCAACCACTTTCTGTGGCAGGGAATTCATCACTCTCTGGATGAAGAAATTTCCCCTCATCTCAATTCTAAATGTCCTCCTCTGTATCCTGAGACTATGATCCCTGGATCTGGACTCCCTGGTCATCAGGAACATCCTTCACAAAATGTCCAAGAGATTGGTCAGGCAGAATCTTACAGAGAATTTACACCACAGAACCTCGCCATTTGACCCAAATGGTCCACACAGGGACATACACAGAGAATGCTGGAGAAACTCAGCAGGTCTGGCAGCATCTCTGGCGGGAGAAAACAGAGTTAATGCTTCAAGTCCAGTATGACTCTTCTTCAGAACTCTATATAAAAGAGTTCCATCTCATTCTATTTACTTCATCGCACTCAGTCAGCACAATTCTCTGTCTCTTCCTCCCACATACTAAACTTGCTCCTTCTTAAAGTTATGCCTTATGATAGTGAGTTCCACATTCTCAAAACTGCCTGTTTAAAGATGTTTCTCCTGAAGTCACCGTTGGATTGATTTGTGGAGTTCATTCTGTTTGTGGCTGTTAGTTTGGAACATCACTGTTGAAAGCATGTTTCTGATTATTCACTGGATTCCCATTCAGATTATTTTCAAATTCTGATCATTGATGACATTGTGCTACCAGTTAGAGTAACAAGTTGATCATTATTTGGGTTATTTTTATCCCTTTTGAATGTGGCTGTTCTAGATTGTTCCTTCCAACCTTCTTGGAAATTCCTAGCACTCAGCTTCAGCACCTCATAGCTTGCACCACTCTTGTTTCTAACATATGCATCCTCATGCAATTTTGGACTTTGTTTGATTTTCACTTGTGTTTGTACCGTGCCATGCCAGTGATACAAGTTTCGTCCTCTCTTGGACAACAGCACCTGGCTTTCATTTAATTGTTTGTAGTTAAACTGCCTCACATGTTATAAAACAGAGCGACCTGGGGGTTCAGGTATATAATTCTTTGAAGTTTGCATCACGTATAGACAGGGTAGTTAAGAAGGCATTTCGCATGCTTGCATTTATTGCTTAGACCTTTGAGTATAGGAGTTTGGACATCATATTGAGGTTGTACAGGACGTTAATGAAGCCTCTGTGTCCTATTCTGGATGCCCCATTGTAGGAAGGATATTATTAAGCTGAAGAGGATTCAAAAGATATTTTCCAGGGTGTTGCCAGGAATGGAGAGTTTGAGTTATGGGGAGAAGCTGGATAGGCTGGGACTTTTTTTCTGGAGTGTAGGAGATTGAGGGGGTGAGCTTATAGAGGTTTATAAAATCATGAGAGGTATAGATAAGGTGAATAGCAGGTGTCTTTTCCCTAGGATGGGGGATTTCAAGACAGGGGACATATTTTAAGGTGAGACTAGAAAGATTTAAAGACATGAGGGGCAACTTTTTTACACAGAGAATGGTGCGTATGTGGAATGAACTTGCAGAGGAAGTGATGGCTGTGGGTACGGTTACAACATTTAAAAGACATTTGGCTAAGTACATGAAAAGGAAAGGTTTGGAGGAATATGGGCCAGGAGCAGGCAGGTGGGACTAGTTTAGAGATAGTAGGAGCTGCAGATGCTGGAGAATCTGAGATAACAAGGTGTAGAGTTGGATGAACACAGCAGGCCAAGCAGCATCAGAGGAGCAGGAAAGCTGACGTTTCGGGCCTAGACCCTTCTTCTCAATGTGATGGGTGAGGCCGCCATAATTCTACCGGGCTGGAGGGCAGCTCTGTCAGGAGAGAGAGAGAATGAGAGAGAGAGAGATAACTGGCAGTGGTTTAACCTGAGGGTCACCATGCCTCAGACGAGGTTGAGATGTTACATGGTAACCTCAGCCGGTGTAGGAATTGAATCCACTGTTACTATCGCTAACCAAACCCCTAGGAGTGTTGGAACCATTAGACATCACCTCAGTTAGGCCTCAGGTATATTGTGAGTGTGGGAATAATATTAAACCACTGGAAGTGTGCGGTGTGAATTCACTTGGTTGATGAGTGCCAATTTTGGACACTTATCGAGAAGGTATACTTTCTTGTACTTCAGAATATTGCAAGATTATGATAATGCACACAGTGATACATTATTTCCACTTACTGGAGAGCATATTTTTAACAAAAAATAATGAAGAGAAGCAAAAGTGATGCGTTGAAATATTTCTCCACGGAGACAGTGGGTAGGATGTGGAACTGCGTGCCACAAATCTTGACTCTCTTTGTAAAGTCAAATACCAGCTGAGTATGATTAGGCCCAGCTGAGATATTTTCAACAGTTTACTGACACTCAGTGCAGACCTTACAAATTAAAAGTGCAGTGCCCAAGGATTGCCAATGCTGTGCAATATTAACCCAACAAGAATTGAGAGATACAAGGAAAACCTTGTCAGAAAAATGTTCTCTGGTTCTGATGAATTGGCTGGGTTCACCACATCAACTCCCACTAGCCTTTAACATAATCTTTTTTTGACATGTTGTTTTCAAATGTTTACATTTTACTTTCCATTATCTGCAGTGTTCCAAAATCTCAGCGCGTCATCTCAGTCACAGAATAGCGTGTTGAAATAATTTCATTTCCATTTCATTGACTCTAAACTGAGCCTTTAGAAAGGAGAATTTCACTGTGTGTGTGTGTGTGTCTGTGTGTGTGTGTCTGTGTGTGTGTTTGCGTGCACGTGAATGTGTGTGTGTAGGGTGTGTGTGCGTGCGCGCGCACGTATGTGTGTGGGTGTGCTTGCATATGTGTGTGTGTGAGGATGTGTGGGTGTGGGTCTGTGTGTGCGCACGTATGTGTGTGTATATGTGTGTAGGGGTGTGTGTGTCGGTAGATGTATGGATGTGTGGATGTGGGTCAGTGTGTGTGTGGGTGGGTGGGTGTATGTGGGTGTGTGTGGGTGTGAGTGTGTATGTGTGTGTGTGGATGTGGGGGGGTGGTACATGTGTGTGGGTGTGTGTCTTTATGTGTGTGTGTGTGTGGGGGTTGGTGGTGTACCTGTGTTTGAGTGTGTGTGTATGTGTGTGGAGTGGGGGTGGGGTGGTGGTATATCTGTGTGTGAGTGT
>NC_063367.1:7214207-7287729 GCF_021869965.1 Rhincodon typus | reverse complement strand
GTGTGTGTGTGTCTGTGTGTGTGTGTGTGTGTGTGTGTGTGTGGGTGGGTGGGTGAGTGGGTGTGCCTGTGTGTCTGTGTGTGTGTGTGTGTGTGTGTGTGGGTGGGTGTGTGGGTGAGTGGGTGTGTCTGTGTGTCTGTGTGTGGGTGCGTAGAAGTGGCTCGATGTGAAATTGCCGCTCAATCAGAGGAAATCTCTGAGCAATGAAAATAACTGTATGAAGGTTCCGGCGCTGCCAGTTTGACTTAGGCTTGTGTTAAATTATTCATAGCCAGCATTTCTGCATTTTAGAAGATTGTGTTAGGTGGCAGAAAATGAGGAATATACTAAGTACTGCAACTGGACTTATACCCGTAATGTAAGGTCCTGGGGAGTGTTGCTGAACAAAGAGACCTTGGAGTGCAGCTTCATAGTTCCTTGAAAATGGAGTCACAGGTACGTAGGGTAGTGAAGGCAGTGTATGGCGCACTTGCCTGTATTGGTCAGTGCATTGAGTATAGGAGTTGGGAGGGTCATGTTGCAGCTGTACAGGACATTGGTTCAGGCCACTTTTGGAATACTGTATTCAATTCTGGTCTCCCTGCTATAGGAAGGAAATTTGAAAGGGCTCAGAAAAGATTTACAATGATGTTGCCAGGGTTGGAGGGTGTGAGCTGTAGGGAGAGGCTGAAATAGGCTGGGACTATTTTCCCTGGAGCGTCAGAGGGTGAGGGGTGACCTTATAAAAGTTTATAAAATCATGAAGAGCATGGATAGAGTGAATAGCCAAGGTGTTTTCCCCAGGTTAGGGGAGTCCAAAACTAGAGGGGCATAGGTTTAAGGTGAGAGGGGAAAGATTTAAAAGGGACCTAAGGGGCAACTTTTTCACACAGAGGGCAGTGCGCATATGGAATGAGCTGCCAGAGGAAGTGGTGGAGACTGGTATAATTACAACATTTAAAAGGCATCTGGATGGGTACATGAATAGGAAGAGTTTAGAGGGATATGGGCCAAATGCTGGCAAACGGGACAAGATTCATTTAGGATATCTGGTTGTTATAGATGAGTTGGATCAAAGGGTCTGTTTCCATGCTGTACAATCCTATGAGTCTATGCTTCCAGTTTAGCTGTGAAGTCTGACATTGCCTTTATTCGCCTGTGATTGCGTAAAGGCTGTTCTGAAGGTGTGGTATGAGAAATATCCTGAAACATCCTGAGATGATAGAATTGAACAGCACCAAGATGGTGGTTGGTGATTTCACTTTGGCTGGTTTGTGATGCAGAGTCATGTTGACAGCATGGGTTCAGTTACTGCGTTGGTAGGGCTTACTGTATATCTTGTCCCTTGCATGTGGTGTAGTGCCTCTGGTTAACCCCACCACCTGTCTCTGATGTGAGAGTGGGACGATGGTGACTTTACGTTACAGAACAGGAGGTGGAGCATTTAGCCCATCGTACCTCTCCTGGCTCTCTGAAAGAGCTGCCCACTCAGTGCTGTTGTCCTACCATTTCAATGTTGACGTGTTCACTGTTGTTTCCCTTTATTAAAGCTGTTTCTCTTTAGCCCTCTCATTGATTTTTTTTTAAAATTTGTTCATGCAATATGGCCAGCATCTGTTATCCATCACCAACTCCCCTTCAGAGAATGGTTATGCCTACACAGTGCTGTTAGGGAGGGCATTCCAGGGTATTGACCCAGGGACGGTGAAGCAACAACAATATTGTTCCCAGTCAGGATGCTATATGGCTTGGAGGGGATTTGCTTGGAATGTGTTGCTGGTGTCCTTCACTTTGGTAGAGGTCATAAAGTCATAGTCATAGACACATATAGCACAGAAATAGACCCTTCAGTCCAACTCGTCCATGCTGACCAGAAATTCTAAATTAATCTAGTCCCGTTTGCCAGCATTTGGCCCTACCCCTCTAAACCCTTCCTATTTATATACTCATCCAGATGCCTTTTAAATGTTACAGTTCTACCAACATCCACCACTTCCTCTGGCAGCTCATTCCATGCACACACCACCCTCTGCATGAGAAAGTTCTCCCTTATGTCCCTTTTAAATCTTTTCCCTCTCACCTTAATCTCATATCCTCTAGTATTGGATACCCCTACCCTGGGGAAAAGACCTTGGCTATTCACCCTATCGATGCCCCTCATGATTTTATAAACTTCTATAAGGTCACCTGTTAGCCTCCTACGCTTCAGGGAAAATAGCCCCAGCCTATTCAGCCTGAGTTTGGAAAGTGCTGTCAAAGGAGCCTTGGTGAGTTGCTGCAGTGCATCTTGTAGATGGTACACACTGCTGTGACTGTGCAGGTCAGAAGGAATAAGGCGGAAGTAGGGCTTCTTTGTCTGAAATGGTGTCAAGCCTCTTGAGAATTCCTGATGCTGCACTCATCCAGGCAAGCAGAGTGCCTTCCTACTCACTGCTGTAAATGCTGCACTGGCTTTTAAAGTCAGGAAGGAAGTTACTTGGTCCAGAATTACTAACTCAGACCTTCTCTTGTAGCATGAGATAACAAGATGTAGAGCTGGATGAACACAGCAGGCCAAGGAGCATCAGAGGAGCAGGAAAGCTGATGTTTTGGGCCTAGACCCTTCTTCAGAAACAGGCCCTTCGGCTCAACAAGTCCACACCGGCCCTCAGAGCATCCCACTCAGACCCATCCCCCTAATCTACACATCCCTGTACACTATGGGGCAATTTAGCCTGGCCAATCCACCTAACCTGCACATCTTTGGACTGTGGGAAGAAACCCACGCAGAAACGGGAAGAATGTGCAAACTCCACACAGACAGTCGCCCGAGGGTGGAATCGAACCCGGGTCCCTGGCACTCTGGTCAGTAGTTCCCCAGGATGCTGAAAGTGGAATGTTCAGTGATGGTAACACTGTTGAATGTCAAGGACAGAAGGAATCATAGATCCCCTTACCTTCCACTGTCAAAGCAGGCCATTCGGCCCATTGAGTCCACAGCAATCCTCCAAAGAGCAAGCCAATCAGACCCTGAACACCATGGGACAATTTAGCATGGCCAATCCACCTAACCTGCACATCTTTGGACTGTGGGAGGAAACCTGAGCATCCAGAGGAAACCCACGCAGACATGAGGAGACATAGACAGTTGCTCGCTTGAGGAATCGAACCCAGCTCCCTGCACTAACCACTGAGCCACCAAACTGTGCTGTATTCTCTACGTTTTGAGCTGATCACTTATGTGATGCAAATATCATTCTGGCAACAATCTTTGCAACAATCCTTTCTGAATTAAAGTAAAGGCAGTCCTTAGGTTGCAAATGGGTTCCATTCTGGAGTCCATTTGCACATCGATTTGTATGCAAATTGGAACACAGTACAGGACAGTAAAATGCAGCTGTTTGTAAATACAGGGAATGTTCTAAAAAGTCTTCCCTTTACTCTAAGGCTGTGCGCTCGGGTCCTAGTCTCTCCTGCCAATGGAAGCATCTTCCCAACATCCACTCTCTCCAGGCCATTCAGTATTCTGTAAGTTTCAATTAGATTCCTCCCTCATCCTTATAAACTCCATCGAATATAGACCCCATATGGGGTCACTTTCATTAGTAGGAACGTTTGTAAGTCAGACATTTGTAAATCGGGGACCTCTGTACAGGAAAGAAACCTACAGCACCCAATTTTTTTTTCCTTTATTCATTCATGGGATAAGGGAGTCACTAGCTAGGCAGCATTTATTGCCCATCCCTAATTGCCCAGAGGGCAGTTAAGAGTCAACCACATTGCTGTGGGTCTGGAGTCACATGTAGGCCTGATCAGGTAAGGATGGCAGTTTCCTTCCCTAAAAGACGTTAGTGAACCAGATGGGTTTTTCCTGACAATCGACAACTGATTCATGGCCATCATTAGGCTCTTAATTCCAGATATTTTATTGAATTCAAGTTCCACCATCTGCTGTGGCAGGATTTGAACCCAGGTCCCCAGAATGTGCTCTGGGTCTCTGGATTAACAGTCCAGCGATAATACGCTAAAGATCAGGTTAAATATCACTCTAAAGATAGAAAAAGATCAGGCAGGCTGTTGTTCTTACTGCCAGTTCTTTGAAGGAGCTATCCAGTTACAACCACGCTCTACTTTTCCCATATCTGTCACACCGTGATTAAGTTGTGTGATGTGTTGTGAATAGTCATTAGCCTCAACTACAGTTAAAGGGTACAGAATGTTATCTGGTTCAATTGACTGCTTAGATTACACCGAACAAAGCAGTCATCGATTAAAGACACACGGTCAAGAAATTGTCAGGGCCACAGAAAGGTTAAAATGATGACTGCTGAGGGCTTAATACAGTTCTGAAAGTGTTGAGTGCAATTAAATAAACACATGGGACCAATGTGGCAATGGCAGTGGGAGCACGATGAGGGAGTTTTATGGAGCATGTAAGAATGGGAGATTTAACATGCAGGGTGACTGATATAGATGGGCACGGAGATTTAATTTCCTGATTGTGGGTTAAGGTACAGAGATGCAGTCAGTGGCATATCATGGCTCAGGCTATGTACAAAACATATGCCTGCTCCTTCATTTTAAAACATTTTTGAAAAACATGTGCCACCTTTATGATCAAGTCATCAGTGCATGAAAACGTGATGGTATCTGGTTCCCATACATTTAAAGATGACGTGTGCTGGTTGACTTTGTACAGTTGGAGGCACAGCAAGCACAGAGGGCTGAATGGCCTCCACCTGCGCCAATATTCTACGTGACAGTGTTCAGTGGTTTTCCTTGTTGGACTCTGCAATGCAGAGAATTGGAGCTGGAGAACGGCAGCGTGCAAGGTAGTGCATTGTCACTAAGGGTGACCTCAGGGCTGAGACTGAGAATGAACACGGACAATGTCAGTTGCAATACATGATGGGAAACATAAGAACATTAGAAACAGGAGCAGGAGTTGAACATCCGGCCTATCGAGCCTGCTCTGCCATTCAATAGGATCATGGCTGACCTTCTCGTGGACTCAGCTCCACTTACCCGCCTGCTCATCATAACCCTTAATTCCTTTCCTGTTCAAAAACCTATCTGTCTTTGCCTTAAAAACACGCAATGAGATAGCCTCAGCTGCTTCACTGGGCAGGGAATTCCACAGATTCACAACCCTTTGGGTGAAGAAGTGCTTCCTCAACTCAATCCTAAAGCTATCCCCCCTTATTTAAGTCAGCACGATGACTCAGTGGTTAGCACTGCTGCCTCACAGCACCAGGGACCCGGGTTTGATTCCGCCCTCGAGCAACTGTCTGTGTGTGGAGTTTGCACATTCTCCCCGTGTCTGTGTGGGTTTCCTCCGGGTGCTCTGGTTTCCTCCTACAGTCCAAAGATGTGCAGGTTAGGGTGGATTGGCCATGCTACATCACCCATCGTGTTCAGGGATGTGTAGATTAGGGGATGGGTCTGGGTGGGATGCTCTGAGGGTCCGTGTGGACTTTTTGGGCTGAAGGACCTGTTTCCACACTGTAGGGAGTCTGTGATCCTTATTTTGAGGCTGTGCTCCCTGCCAGTGGAAACAACCTCCCTGCTTCTATCCTGTCTATCCCCTTCATAATTTTATACGTTTCTACAAGATTGCTGCACCCTCTCATTCTTCTGAACTAAGGAAAGCCAGCTGAGACTTGTCCCACACAGTTGGTGAGTACAAGACTAGACACTGACATCAGCATTCAACAAAGAATGGTTACAAAAACACAGCATTGTCTCTTCCACAATGATGAAATGTTCTGGACTCTCCCAGAACAATCAGTAAGTATCAAAGCTGAGGTGTCCTGGTACATTTAACTCTCTGACTGAGCTTGTCTCAACAAACAAAAAGACTACGCTGCACACATGAATCAACTGAAGCCAAAGTAAGAGGAAATATTTACAAATGACACTTAAATTTCAGAAACACCCATGCCACCTTTGTGATACCAGTGAGTATTATGCTAATAGCAATGGTTGGCCATGATTAAGAGACTCCCTGTTGGTCCAAGAAACTTCTTTAATTATACTCCCCCAACCCACGTCCCATCCCAGTACCTGCTAAATTGTCAGTTGAAGGTAAATTTCACCATTGAAAATCTGCCCTCACCTCGAAATTGAATTTTCGCCAACGTTTTAATTGTAATTTCGTGGGAATTGCTGTGAGAGTGGAAAAGGTTTGTGCTCCTTGTACCACCACTAGGAATGGCACCCCATAGTTAAAACTCTGCCCAATATCGTTGCTTCAAAAGTAATGTCTTTTCTTCATATATAAAATTGCTGCGAAAGACTGAGCGGTGACCTTATAGAGGTTTATAAAATCATGAGGGGTATAGATGAGGCAAATGGTGTCTTTTCGCCAGCATGGGGGATTTCAAGACTAAGGGGCATATTTTTAAGGTGAGAGGAAAAAGATTTAAAAAAGACAATGCGAGCAATTTTTTTACACAGAGAGTGATTCACGTGTGGAATGAACTTCCAGAGGAAATGGTGGATGCGGGTACAGTTACAGTGTTTAGAAGACATTTGGATAAGTACATGAATAAGAAATGTTTGGAGGGATATGGGCCAAATGTAGGCTGGTAGGACTAGTTTGGTTTGTGATTATGGTTGGCATGGACTGGTTGGACCGAAGGGTCTGTTTCCGTGCTGTATGACTCTATGACTCTATCAGTTCAAAGATGTGCAGGTTAGGTGGATTGGCCATGGAAATGCAGGATTACATGGATAGGGTAGGGGGTGGATCGAGTTCGGATACTGTTTGGAAAGTCAGTCTGGACTCAATGGGCCAAATGGCCTGTTGCCACACTGTAGGGATTCTATGATTCTATCAATGTGAAGGCTTTTATCTGTTTTTTGAATAACTGTGGACATTTATAACTTCTAGTTGATGCTATCACTGCCATGTTACAGCTCTCCCAATAGAACAAGGTCTGCACTGCACAATTCTGAAGAGAAGCCATACCAGATTTGAAACATTAACTCTGTTTCTCTCTCCATAGATGCTGCCAGACCTGGCAAGTTTCTCCAGTGTTCTCTGTGTTCACCACAGTGGACTTAATCTTTTCATATCAGCTCAGGAATAGCACAAAAACTAGAAACCCACACAAAGTAACTGACATTTGGCCTCGCCAGACCTTACTGTTCTAAAGTAATCAAGAATATTTCACTCTCAAGTAGGAAGATATCTCTTGATCTCAATTTTCATGAAAGCGTCGAAGGATTTAAACTTTATTAAGGAGCAACTGGTCCAGGAACAATGTGTTAAAGGACACATTTCTTAAAGAACCCTTATCTTGTGGCAGAACCTAAATAAAAACAAACAGAATCCATTTAGAATTAAAATTAGAATTAGCCTTTATTCTCACATACTTAATGAGTATAGTGAAAAGTTTATACATCGCCACTTACAGCAGCATTTATGTACAAAAGTACCTGGTTACAGCTCTTTGATTACAAGATCTTAGACAATAGAAAAATAAAATTTAGATTATTTATGTTGGCATAAAACAGTAGCTTCATACAATCAATAAGATAGGAACCTGTGATGATACTGAATTGGTAAAAAAAAAATTAGATCCATGTACAAACATGAGTGCTTGAAGAGAATAGTTTCTGCCTTTTTGCTCGATTTTCGTCCCTATCCCAATGGATAGCAATCACCAATCAGTTGGGTTTCATCTCTCAAGAGACTGTTAGCTTCTCTGATCATATTGAAAGCACTCAGTGATCAGCTGCAAGAAGTAGTTAATGAGTGGAACGGTGATCTACTTTAGGGGGCATTGCTGGTCCACATCAGCGAAGCCCATTCCCCACAGTAAGTCTGAATCCAACTCTCACCGTTGATGGTTTAAACCACTTCCCAGGATGGGAAACAGGAGAAAAGATAGACCGTTAAGTTACTTATTGAATCCTGTCATAAGCCATCATAACCATTAATCAAACCTTTGAAGAAGTATTCCCCTGGTCAACTATGGAAAACTGGAATATTTGATTTGATAAATTAGACGGTACTGTGGCTTTGATAAATGTTACATTGCTGTCATTTTTCATGGTTCCTCTGAGAACATCTGACAGACACTGCAGTGACTATATCCTAGAAATGGATTAGACTCTGAAAAATGACACAAGTCCACCAATACACCCACTGCCTCCTACTGCAAGGAAATCATCATGTGGTTGTCCTGGTGTCAAAAACGACTAATGGACCATTTAGATATGTGCAGATTTAAATATTTTACATGCATTTTCTCAGCCTTGGCGTCATTGTCGGTACTGTAACCTCTGTCAAAAGGATCAATTTTCACTCCACAAAGTACTACAGGACTGAGGGCACTGGCATAGAGCTTGTCTTTTTTGATGAGATGCTAAACCGAAGACTGATACAATTTTAAACAAAGCAGAATATCTGGCCATTATTATGTTGCTATTACTGGGAGCTTGCTGTATACAAACTGTCAACAGCACTCCTTATGTTACAAAAAGAACAATATTTCCATATTATTTCATGAGATGTAAAACACTTTGGGATTTTCTGAGATTGTGGATGGTGGTGTATACATGCACTGTCTTTCTTTAAAGAAATAGTTTGGATTTGCTTTGATCAAAGTATCAAATGTTGCTTGGGGATGTTCAGTATGTGTATCTGGATAGTTGTCCTGTTGACTGTGGTTCATTTTGATTGGCACATTGTATGTGCTGACCCTACCCATGGTCAGTGGATGGAATGCAGCGGTTAAAAATATTGTTCTTTCCACTGAAGCAACAGCGATATATTTCCAAGTCAAGGCGATGAGTGGCTTGGAGGGGAACTTGCAGGTTCGCATGTATCTGCTATCCTTGTCCTTCTAGACGGTCGAAGTTGAGGATTTGGAGACTTCATGAGTTACTACAGTGCACCTTGTCAATGATGCACATTGCTGACACTGCGGTAAAGGAAATGAATGTTGAAGGTGGTGGATAGGGGCACCAATGAAGCAGCTACTTTGCTCTGGATGATGCCAAGCTTCTTGAGTATTGTTGGAGCTCCAATGAGCCAGGCCAATGGAGAATATTCCATCACACTTATGACTTGTAGATGTGGACAAACACTGGGTAAACAGAAGGTATACTAATTGGTGCAGAATTTCTGGCTTCTGACCTCCTTTTGTAGCCATTGTATTCATACGGTTGATCCACATCAGTTTCTGGTCAATAGTAATGCCGGGATGTTGATAGTGGGTGATTCAGCAATGGTAGTGTCATTGAACAGTAAGAGGTGATGGTTCAATTCACTCTTGTTGGAGATAGGCATTGCCTGGCACTTGTGTGGCATAAATGTTACTTTCCACTTATCAGCCCAGGAGTGGATGTTGGCCAGGTCTTGCTGCATATAAGCAGGGACTACTTCAATATCTGAGGAGTCACAAACAGAGCTAAACATTGTACAATGATCAGAGAATATCCCACTTCTGACCTTACAGGAAGGCCATTGATGAAGCAGCTAAATATGGCTGGGCCTAGGAACTACCCTGAGGAACTCCAGAAATGTTCTAGGGCTGAGATGACTTACCTCCAACAACTGCGGCTGTTTTCCTTTGCGGTAAGTAAGACATCAGCCAGAGAGAGTTTTGCCCCCATTCCCAATGGTTCCAACTTTGTTAGAGCTCCTTGATGCCACAGTCATTCAAGTACGGCCTTGATGCCAAGTACTATTCCTCTCACTTCACCTCTGGGGTCAATGAATGATCGTAAAAATATATATCCATGTCTCAGCCAGAGCCCATTTTATCCAAAAATATTTTTTAAGCTGCTTTATACATTTTCAGGCTTTTATTTTTCACCTTTTTTCCAATGTAAAGTATTACTGATGCATCAGCTGGCACATTATTCTAGTCTTTCACTGTCCTGTTGCAATCAATTCGCATCATTCTCACTGTTTTTCATTCCTCTAAGCTGGGTATCATTGGCAGATTTTGTAATTTTACTTTCTATTACAATATACAAGGCATTTGTATATTTCAGATAGAACAGTACCTTCACATTGACCTTGGGTAGCATCACAGCCTACCATTCTCCAGTTAAAAAAAACTGCTATTTACCATTTACTATTTTCTGTCCTTGAGCTTTTTATTTTATTCAACATGGCACTGACCATCCTGTTACATGATCCTCAGTCAAGTCTATCATGTCCCAGAGATGAGCAACTTCAGTTATGAAGATAGCTTTAAAACTTGGGTCCATTCTCCCTGGAGAGAAGAAGATCATAAGAAACAGGAGTGGGAGTAGGCCATTCAGCCCCTTGAACCTGCTCTGCCATTCAATAAGATCATGTCCGATCTGACATTCTTCACATCCACTTTCCTGCTCAATCCCTGTAATCCTTTATTCCCCAACTGATCAAGAATTTATCTCAGCCTTGAACATACTGAAAGACTCTGCCTCCACAGCTTTCCATGGCAAGGATTTCCAAAGATTCACAACCCTCTGAGAGAAGAAATTCCTCCTCATCTCTGAGACTTTATTCTGAGACTATGAAACATCCTCTCAGCATTTCCCCTGTCAAGTCCCTTAAGAATCCTATGTGTTTCCATGAGATCACCCCTCATTCTTCTAAACTCCAGTGAGTACTGTCCCAACCTGTTTAGCCTTTGCTCGTAGGACTGTCCCTCCACATCAGGGATCATGCTAGCGAACCTTCTCTGGACTGCCTCCAATGGAATGGTATCTTTCCTTAAGTAAGGGGACCAAAATCGCACACAGTGCTCCAGATACAGTCTCACCAGTGCCTTGTACGATTGCAGTAAGACTTCCCTACTCTTAGAGAAGGCTGAGAAGAGATCTGATAGAGGTTTTCAAAATCAGGCGCCAGCGGGGTAGAATAGATCGGGAGAAGCTGTTCCTGCTTATAAAAGGAACAAGAATGAGAGGGGCCATAGGTTTAACATGATGTGCAAGCAAAGCAAGGGTGATGTGAGAAAACACATTTTCACACAGTGACTACTTAGGGTGCCTGGAAATGTGGTAGAGGCAGGTTCAGTGGAGGCATTGGATGGTTATTTGGATGGAAATGGTGTGCAGGAGTATGGGGAAAAGGCAGGAGGTTGGCACTGGATAATAGAACCAGTACATATGATGAGCCAAATGGTCTCCTTCTGTGCTGTAATAATCCTGTGATTCAATCATCATTTAATGTGGTGGCCCCCAGAATGTTGCTAATGCTTTAAATGCCAAGAGATGGTGGATCTGAACAATGGGTTGTGCAGTAACTTCATTAGATTTGTCTAATGTGTCATCATTGTGACAATGAAACCCAGGGTGAAATTGTTGCCTCCCTGGATTGGCATGTTCCAATGACCAGGAAGTTGGTAAAATACGGACAAGAGTGAAAACAAATTGGGATCTTGACATCAAGAAAAAATTCCCAGTTTTTCCCTTAAGCTTTAACTGGTGACTTCAGAATCTCACGACTGAATGTCGACTATTTCAGTTCCATGCACTTGTGTCTCAGTATTAGCCCAGCCTGCCTCATTTCTGTGCCACTACTAATTCTCCTCTTCCTCTGTGGAAAACTGGACAATGCAAATTCCCAACGTGAAAGTAGGAAGCAGGATATCATTTGGCTGCAGCTCACTGATCAACTACCCCTGGCCATCGTGTACCTTTGTCTTTGCCAGCAATGTCCCTGATGCCCCAAGGACATCACCCTCCTCAACCCTTCACCTGTGCAAGTTGGCATCAGACCAGCCCTCACTGCATCATTTATGCCTGTTCTCTGTCTGACTGTCACTCTTCTTCAGTCTTTGTGACTAGACTTTGAAACTTAGAGGCACCAATTGCCAGGTCTTGCAGCAAGCAGGGACAACACTCACCCATCTACACTGGATGCACCCTCTGGCTCTTGTCTTCATTTCTTTTTGTGCTCACTTACTTTGTGCTGACTTGGATCCTGCCAACCTCGGCTTTGATTGCTTCTTAGCATGAGGAAGAGACAGGCAGCTAGTCACAGATTGGAGCAGTGACCAGTCAAGGCGATAGATACGTCTCTGTACGGCACCATGTTATATCAATACCAGTAGTTTACATGACAAACACACTGCATGTAGAGTACTAGAGTCACACAGCACAGAAATAGACTCTTCGGTCTAACTTGTCCATGCCAGCTGGGTTTCCTAAAGTGAATTAGTCCCATTTGCCTGCTTTCGACCCATATCGCTCTAAACCCTTCCTATCTATGTACCTGTCCAAATGTCTTTTAAATGTTGTAATTGTACCCACCTCTACCAATTCCTCTGGCAGCTCGTTCCATACATGTACCAAACTGTGTGCGACAAATTTACCTCTCAGGTCCCTTTTAAATTTTTCCCCTCTCACCTTAAACCTATGCCATCTCTTTTTGGGCTCCCCCACCATTGGAAAAGGACCTTGGCTATTCACTTTATCGATGGCCCTCATATTTTTGCCTCTTTTCATAACTCAAACCTTCCAGTCTCAGTAACATCCTTGTAAGTTTTTTTTTGCACCCTTTCCAGTTTCATAACATCCTCCCGAAAGCAGGGCAACCAGAGTTGTACACAGTATTCCAAAAGTGGCTTTACCAATGACTTGTACAGCCATAAGGCCACATTTGGAGTACTGCTTGCAGTTCTGGTCACCCTGCTATAGGGAGGATGTTATTTACCTGGAAAGGATGAAGAGGTTCAGTGTAATCAAACTTTAAACAGGACAGTGGGGTAATTAAGACAGTGCAATTTCTATCAATGTGTCCCAATTAAACAGTCTGCAATGGGACTTTAAAAATGTGTATTTTAAAAGTGGGTTCCTACATTCAATCAGCCATTCCAGTGTCTGAGACAGTGAAAGATGTACGTTCATGCAAGTTCGTTCTATCTTTATATCAGTGGAAAAGACTAAGTAATCTTTTACACTTCAACCAGCCACAAACAGTTGCAGCAAAGCCAGACTTGAAAATAAGCTGCCATCCAAGTGTTAGCAGTGTTAAAATGCATGACAATAGATTTTTTGTCCAGCTTTTCAGTCAGTTTTTCAATATTTCTCTATTTTAATAAAACATTGTGCCTTGGTGTACTTTATCATTCGGAATTTAAGGAGTTTATTGAATTTTGCAAGGATTGCCTTCAATTCGACCCTATTGCTGATATTTTCACCAGTCCCTCCTCTCTCTCATCAATCTGTTGAACAAAGGCAAGATAAGAATTATGGTCAATCTGATCAGTTTGTTATTGCTGTGCAGAAGGGTGTATCTTTCACTGAACAATTCTTTGTGCAAAAGTTAAATATTTCAGTGCAGCATGTGGTTGTGGAAAGTGTACAAAACAGTGATGAAATGTGCTAATGTGGTTATTTTTGTACAATATGTGTCAGCCGAGCTGACTTAAGCTCAACGTCCGTTTCTGAGACTTGTTTATGTAATAATATTCGAATTATGTGTGAAATAGGAAGTTAGACGAACAACCCACCCAGGTTCTTAGAATATTGGATGCTTTATTTTCAATGGATGATGAGATGGAGCATCATCATTTACAAGAGAATTGAATAAATATTTAAATGCGTAGCATTTGAAAGGATGCAGAAATAGGAAAGGATTGCATTGTTGTAACACCAGAATCTCTAAAAAGCTGATCAATTGCTTTTGAATTGCAGACATCATTGTTCTGCTGGTAATTCCTGGGAGAACTCTATGCTTGGTTTCCCAAGTCAAGATATCTCGCATCCACCCAAACACATAGACAGGGTATCAGCTTAACTGTCTGATCTGAAAGATGGAAAGAGTGAAAAAATGGCATTAGATTTGCTGTAGCTCCAGTTGAAATGCTAACAGGAGCAGGCACAATGGCTCAGTGGTTAGCACTGCTGCCTTATAATGCAAAGAATGTGGTTTTGATCCCAGCCCTGGGTAACTGAGTGGAGTTTGCGCCTTCTCCCAGTGACTGCATGGGTTTCCTCCGGGTGCACCGGTTTCCTCCCACTGTCCAAAGATGTGCAGGTTGGGTGGATTGGCCATGCTAAGTTGTCCTGTAGTGTCCAGGGATGTGCAGGCTGGGTGGGTTAGCCATGGGAAATGTCGGATTAGAGGGTGTGATGCTCTTTGGAGGGTTGGTGTAGACTTGATGGGCTGAATTGCCTGCTTCCACTCTGTAGGGATTCCATGAGAAGCAGAGGATGAGTGTCCTCCATCTATAAAGTAAATTCCATTTGTTGTTTCATCTGCCTTGCCTGCTCTCAGTTGAATCATAAATAACTTTGCCTAGTGCTGCTATTGTGCTTTTTGATGAGATGGGGAGGGCTGGGAGTCAAAAGGAAATGAGGAATCAGCTGCTTTCCAAGTGGAGGTTACACAGGATCACTGGGGAAATGTCACAGACGTGTCAAGTGCATCATTGACAAACACCCCCGATGGCCAATCAGTGATATGGTCTTTGCATACAGGAAGGACTTGTACCATACACTGCGCCTGTTTCAACTCAAAGGATAAAAGACAGCCATTCCCTGGCTCATACCTTAGGACATTACCCTGAACAACCAGAATCAACCTGCATAGTTTAAAATATGAACAAGGCCTGGCAGTTAACTGTTAGTCATCATTAATTGATGCATTCTCCACGGCAACACCTCTAACCATCAAAGTCCAACCAAACAGTACTCTCCTCAGGTACAGTATAAATATGGGTTTTCCCATTGAATTGATATTCTTGTGAATTATCCTGATGATTGCAAGACCAAAAACTTTGACAAAATGGGTTTTTTTTCAGCAATGCTCAAATCTATCGACTTCTGTGTTAAAATATTCGAGGATCCTGACTCCATTGATCTCCCGGGGAAGATAGTTCTAAAGTCTCACAAGCCTTGGAGGGAAAGAAATTCCCTTCAGCTCCATTTAAGATTCTTTTTGTAAGCTGTGTCTCCTATTTCTAATGACTTTGACAAGGGGAATATCCTTTCAATATCCTTCCTATAAAGCCCCCTCAGGATCATATGTGTTTCAATAAAAGCACCTCTCATTCTTCGAAATTCCAAATGGAAGCAGACCCAATCTGTGCTGTAGCTTTCTTGGTTGTTATATCAAAGCACAGAACCCTGTTTGTGTAACTCTGCTGCACTAAATGTCTATCGCTCCTCTTCAACATTTAACAGCATCGTTCATTGAACACTTTCGTGCCTGTCAAACTCTTCATCATCATTTTGGCATTTCTATCCTCCTTTGCAAGTGCATCAAAGCATATTCCTACATGATAGCAGTGATGATGATTCTAAAATACCCAGTACTCCATTGGTGTTAAAGGATTCTGTTACAAACATACAAACAAGGAACAAGACTAGGCCACTCGATCCTTACCCATTCAGTAATTTTAACCTTGACTCTTCTGTCCAGTTTTAAATTCATACACGGGATGATAGTGTCTCTGGCTGGGCCAGCATTTATTGCCCGTCAATAATTGTCCAGAGGGCAGTTGAGAGTTAACCACATTGCTGTGGGTCTGGAGTCACGTGTAGGCCAGACCAGGTAAGGATGGCAGTTTCCTTCCCTAAAAGACATTAGTGAACCAGAGGGGGTTTTCCTGACAATCAACAATGGATTCATGATCATCATTAGACTCTTAATTCCAGGTATTTATTGAATTCAAGTGTTGTGTTCTGAGGTTTTGAAAGGCCATAGAGAAATGTAAGCCTGCTTTTTTGCTTTCATTGACAAAGTTTCTGATCACCATCCTTTATCAGTTTCCCACTTTCTGCTGTGTTTCTTGAACCTTTAGCTCGCTGGCAAACGCAATACAATGTGAGTTATTTGGGTTAACTAGCACACTGCTTCTGAAGTCTCTACATTTTTGGGAATACGCAACATCACTTGCTAATATTAGTCAGCCCCAGAGTCCCAGTGGTGATGTGATCATACTTGGTGGTGCAATGCAGTACTGTGTGAACATAGGGAGATACAGATTCTCTTCCAGGCATCTGCCGAGTCTGGGATCTCAGCTGCGGAGTGTGGGGAACCCATGAGACACCATCACCCACAATAGAGGAAGGCTTTACAACACAATAATGTTTCATTATAGCTATCCCACTCCTAGCTCTCATACAGGAAAGTGGCTGTATCTTGTTTCCCACACTGACTGATTATTGTTGCTAATGCCCTTGAGCATTGTGGGGCAACTTATGAACCCATACATTGATTGCTTATTCATTATTGAGGTAATTTTTTTTATTTGCCAAAGAGATGTTGGTGAAGCTGGAAAGGCTACATGTGGGCAGCACAGTGGCAGGGACCTGGGTTCAATTCCACCCTCGGGCAACTGTCTGTGTGGAGTTTCCGTGTTCTCCCCGTCCCTGCGTGGGTTTCCTCCGGGTGCTTCAGTTTCCTCCCACAGCCTTAACCTGTGCAGACCATGCTGAGTTGTCCATAGTGCACTGGGATGCGTGGGTTAGCCATGAGAAATGTTGGATTATGGAATTTGATGGGGCCGCTGGGTCTGGGTAGGATGTTGTTCAGAGGGTTGGTACAAACTCAGTGGGCTGAATGGCCTCTTTCCACATTGTAGAGATTCTACGGTTCCATCCCGATCTTATTCATTTATCTAAATGAATGGGTTTCAGGTCAATTTGAAGAGTATTCAGACAATCAAATGGGAATCCAGTATTTATGGGACTGGACTAATGATCCAGAGGTAGGGAGTTGGGTAATTTCTTCCGTGGTTATCAGCGAAATAATGTAGAAGATTGTCAAATTGTTTCAATTGGATCAGGATACCATGTTGTTGGGAGAAACTGGCACACCTGCTGGGTTCATCCAAAGAATGAGAGTAGACTTAGAATTTTTATCAATATTTATGGGAATGTGGATGTTGCCGCGGAGTCAAGAGATTTACAGCTCAGAAAAAGGCCCTTCAGCCCATCAAAGCTGGGCTGGTCAAAAGCTACCATGTAACTATTCTAATCCCATTTTCCAGCACTTGGCCCCATATAATAGGCATCGCATGTGCACATCCAAATACTCCTTCAATGTTATGAGGGTTTTTGCGTCGAGCACCCTTACAGGCAGCAAATTCCAGTGAGTTGTATCGCTAGCATTTGTTGTCCATCCCACAATGTTTCTGAGAAGATAGTGGTGAGCCACCTTCTTGAACAGGGGGTGGTGTTCCCATGTATCTGCTAGATGGAAGTGGTCGTGGGTTTGGAAGGTGGTGTCTCAGGCTCTATGGTGAACTTCAATAAAAGTATCAGGAATTAAAAGATTAATGATGACCATGCAATCATTGTTGTTTGTTGGAAAAGCCTGTCTGACTCACTAATGTCCTTCAGGGAAGGAAATCCACCTCTTATTTTACCAAACAAGCCTGGCATTGAGAGAACTTGACATAGAAACCGGAGCGGGTACATGGCAGACTCAACCCGCTGCTTACTCTGAATGACCTTCATGTTGCCAATGGCTAAACTGTAGCCCAGGGTGTAATTCATGGGCACTGGCCATGTGCACACTTATGCCACAGACATTGGCATGCAACAGTTCAACCTCGGTACACCCACAGTGAATTCCTGAATTTTGACCCAGCGAAGCTCTGAGTCAGGATTGTGTGGAATTTGAAGGGGAATTTGTGGGTGGTATTCCCATACACCTCATGCCATTGGCCTTTGTGGCATTGGAGGAACATACTGGACTCACACCAGTGACATATCAGGCCAGGGGGAATGACCGGAGGCAGTTTTCTATGCTGTTACGTGCCAGTAACGAACGATTCATATTTGCTATGGAGGATGGGTAGCTCAGTTGGCTGGAGAGCTAGTTTGTAATACAGAGTGATGCCATCCATGTGAGTTCATTTTCTGCACTCTGCTTGGTAACCTCTTCCCTTGCCTGAGTGAGGTGACTGCACCCCCTTGGGGTGTTGATGGCCTATTGGCATTATTGCTAGACTATTACTCAAGGAAACCCAGCTAATGTTCTGCAGGCCTGGGTTTGAATCCCACCACAGCAGATGGCGAAATTTGAATTCTTGTTTTTCATTTGAGGGATGTGGACATTGCTGGCTGGGCCAGCATTTATCGCCTGTCCCTACTTGCCCTTGAGAAGGTGATGGTGAGCTGCCTTCTTGAATTGCAGCAGTGCATGTGCACTAGGTAGACCCTTAATGCCATTAGGGAATTCCAGAATTTTGACCCAGCGACAGTGAAAGAGCGGCGATATATTTCCAAGTCAGGGCGGTCAGTGGCTTGGAGGGGAACTTGCAGGGTGTGGTTTTCCCATGTATCTGCTAGATGGAAGTGGTTGTGGGTTTGGAAGGTGGTGTCTCAGGCTCTATGGTGAACTTCAATAAAAGTATCTGGAATTAAAAGATTAATGATGACCATGCAATCATTGTTGTTTGTTGGAAAAGCCTGTCTGACTCACTAATGTCCTTCAGGGAAGGAAATCCACCTCTTATTTTACCAAACCAACCTGGCATTGAGAGAACTTGACATAGAAACCAGAGCGGGTACATGGCAGACTCAACCCGCTGCTTCCTCTGAATGACCTTCATGTTGCCAATGGCTAAACTGTAGCCCAGGGTGTGATTCATGGGCACTGGCCATGTGTACACTTATGCCACAGACATTGGCACACAACATCTGGCAACCTTTCACGATCATTCTGGCACCTGTCTGCTGCACTGGCAGAACATTCCAGAAGGACAAATATGCACTGGAGGATACACTGACTACTAGAACTGGCAGGCAGCAGCAGGAACACTTTGTGCACAAGGGGCTGACGTTAGGCTCATGGATTGGACCAGGTAGCATCTGGCCTGCTGCCTCAGCGTTCGCTCACTTGGCTGTTGCCAGCATGAATGCATAACTGTGCCAGTTGGCGCTTTCACTGACCAAAGCAGCTTCCTTGCTGGTCAGGACACAGGGAGTGTATATCTGGCTGTGAGGCAGTCTGCAACACCAATCCCATACCTGCACCAAGTGCCAGAAGCTCATGCGATCACCTCAAGAGAGTCCTGAGAGGAGCCTTCCAAGGGACTTGTGTGAGCTTCTTCCTGGTGCTTCCTGGCACTGCCCTGACTCCTTCTGAGGAGAGGGCATTTGGACTGGGGTCAAGGATCCCTGCTCCCTCTCACCATGCCATTGGTCCTCAGTAGCTTGGGAAATGGAGGGTGGGTGTGTACACCTCTCCAACATCCCCAGATGGTGCTGGACCTGGTCTCTAGGGTAACCGCAAACCCACCCATCGCGTGATTTATTGCACCGCTGCCACTTCTAGACAAAAAAGGCCATAGTGTCCCAGATGCATGTCAGCCACGCCGCTCCACTCTCTACATTTGGATAAAATCCCTGACTGTCAGTACCACGGATCCTGTCCTGACAGGCGCCTGGTCTCTGTAGTGATTATAACGAGGGCAGCCTGCTGGACATCACAGAATATGACGGGGTGGGGGGGTGCGGCACAGTGGCTCAGTGGTTAGTACTGCTGCCCCACAGCGCCAGGGACCGGGTTCAATTCCATCCTCAGGCGACTGTGTGGAGTTTGCACGTTCTCCCTGTGTCTGTGTGGGTTTCCTCCCACAGTTCAAAGATGCGCAGGTTAGGGGGATTGGCCGCGCTAAATCGCCCAGGGATGTATAAGCTCGGTAGGTTAGCCATGAGAAATGCAGGTTTACAGGGATAGGATGTAGCTGGTGGGTCTGGGTGGGATGCTTTTCGGTGGGTTGGTGTGGACTTGATGGACCAAATGGTCTGCTTCTATACTATAGGGATTCTACGATTCTGTGTTTAAAATATGAGTTCCCTGATTGGGGCTATTAGTCTGTTCCAATCAGGGAGCCCTGGTTGACAGATAAAAAAGGGGAGTGTCAGAGATACTGACACTATGGGAGCTGACTCTGAATGAGGCAGTACTAAGGACTGCTCATGTGTAAATAAAGGGTGACTTGGTGACAGGATACCAGCCTTTAGGGAGTTATCTCACTCTCTGGCAGAGCTCTGAATGCCAATAGTCAGAACCATTTCTTCCTCAGCCAGTGTCCCTACCTCTGGGCCAGGAGGCCTAGATTTTAACTCCCATCCACTCCAGAGGCGTGTAATAACCTCTCTGGACAGGTTGGTCAGAAAATATTTTTAAAAAAGTAAACCTCCCATCATTATCAGACCTGTCTAGAAAACCAGAGCCACAGAAATGTGGGCAACTCTGAACTGCCCTCTGAAAATGGCCAAGGAAGTCACTTAGCTCAAAGAGCAATTACAGGTGAACAACTAATCACCAGAAGACCCTGCGTCCCATGAAAGTACAGTAATCTATAAAAAGTAGAGAATATAGCCTTTTCACCAAACATGGAAGCCAGTTCAGGGTTAATCAGATCATTGAGACTGAACACCACTAATTGAAATGGGAGATCAGATGGTTGTTAGACCCTGTTATTTCCATGCACACTGTATTCATGTGTGTTCCAGCTACAGGATATGATGGTGACACACTTTCAGCTGATAACGAATATCTGCTTCTTGTCCAATATATTGAAGTGTGGTTGTCTGTTTAACATCAGAGAAGTAAACCCATACTCATTGAATTTGGAGGCCATAATATTTTTAAGTCTCTTGCCTTTGTTTCCTTGACAATATCTGAGTAAGGGGAGAACTTTGATTCACACACACTTAACTATAACATCAACACAGTGCCTCAACTGAGTTTATTAATATTCTGCTGAATTAGTTCACAAGGCGCCATTTTTGCTCTGTAGGAACTTTATGTCTTAGGCTTCCTGCATGCTACAGGAGGGCATGTTTTGCTAAGTCCCAATGACTGCATAATCTAAGTGCCTGAAGAGCAAACCACTTTTGGTTTAGCAGAAAATAAAAGTTGTTGAATTTGCAATTTATTTCACCAGCTATTGTAGATGGACAATGCTGTCAGAGGGCATTGAACTTGGTTCAATCTGCTGAGTTGTGTGGGGTTTCCCACACTGTTGTATGTTGAGTCTTGCGGTGAGATATCTTATCTTTATCAACTGTGCTTCAAGTTGCAGTGCACTTTAAACTGGTGTGTGTGTGAGATGTGTGAAACTTAATATGGTCACAAGCAAATTGGGTTACATTCAAGTGGCAATGGCTCTTTCAACTAGCTTCCATCTCAAGCCTTATTTTTGTTTTGACTGTGCATTCAGGTTTAAGTTTCTGGGAAGTTAAGTCAGGTTGAAATGACAGCTCAATTTGAAAATGGGCAGCCTAGAATGAAGGTGGCTCATGCTTCGGAGTATCCAACTCAATAAACCTGTCTTCATCGGAACCTCAGAAAGCGAAAGATAAGCAAGCAAATTAAGAGTTGTAGTGTAAGTCCATTGATGGCTGACCGGCACTGCTGGTCACTGAGGCTCAGAACTTTAACAACAGTTGCATTTACCGAAGTTTAGACTGCATATTTCACACAGCCTTTGCGTGAGTGCAGAGAAAGCAATTTTTAAAATTACCTTACATCTCCTGAGCACAAGGCAGCACATGGTTTTATGCAGGCCATGACTACTGCCTGTCGCAATGTATTTAGAGAAGGTATATAGAGTACAATGGAGGCATCATGGCATGGTATGGGCAACTGCTCTGCCCAGGACTGTAAGAAACTACACAGAGTTATGAACACAGCCCAGTCCATCTCACAAGCCAATGCTCCATCCATTGACTCCATCAACACTTCACTCTGCCTCGGGAAGGTGGCCAACATCATCAAAGACCCCTCCCACCCCGTTTATAATCTCTTCCAACCTCTTCCATCAGGCAGAAGATACAAAAGCTTAAACACATGTACCAACAGGTTCAAGAAGAGCTTCTTCCTCGCTGTCATTAGACTCCTGAATGGACCTCTCAAATTTTAAATTTAATGTTGATTTCGCTCTTTGTGCGCCTTCTCTGCAGCCGTAACATTGTATTCCTCGCTGTGTTCTATTACCCTAATGTACTTTGTATGGTACGATCTGCCTGTACTGCGCACAAAACAAAACTTTTCACTGTACCTAGGTACATGTGACAATAATAAATCAAATCAAAACAAATGCAGATGCAGATACACTGGGAGTCAGACTGTTTGGTATCAATAATATTTATTGGTATCAGGCAAGATTTGTTGGGATTAACCTGCTTCAGCTCAGGGAGAAATCTGCTTATGCGAGACATCCTTTGCCTTTTTCTGGAGAGGAAAAGATAGCAAACCTACAGCAAATCTATAGTAGCAGGACAATATTAAATAAAGAACTGCGACTGCTGGAGATCTGAAAGGAACAAAAGTGAAAACTGGAGATCTGGCAATATCTGTGGAGAGAAAACAGAATTAATGTCCTGTGAAGAAGGGTCACTGCACTCAAAATGTTTTTCTCTGTCTCCACAGATGGTGCCAGACCTGTTGAGTTTCTCCTGCACTTTCTGTTTTTGTTTGGGTCCAACAATGTCAAGTATACTTCCTTGTCTGACCACAGGAAGAGATGAGAAAAAAGGAATCATGGAAGATGATGTTGTATTTCTTCTTATATAGCATTTCTCCAAATGGACCCGTGGACATTGCCAATACTCAGATTCATCTTGTTAATTCCCCCACCCAGGTCCTGTACATACAGACATTCCTGTCAGGTCTCCAGCTGAGCCAGCAACTTGATCTTCCTTTCCAGAGATATACACTAAGTTCTCAATGTCAAATACTAATGATGGGGATTAATGCTATACAAAGCTTTCAAAACAGAAGCAATTGAACAGAATTGAGGCTCTGCATGGGGAGGTGATGCCCTATTGGTAGTTTTGCTGGACTGTTAATCTGGAGACCCAGATAATGTTCTGGGGACCCGGGTTCGAATCCTGCTATGGCTGATGGTGGAATTTCAATCCAATAAATATCTGGAATTAAGAATCTAATGATGACCATGAATCCATTGTCGTTTGTTGGAAAAACCCACTGGATCACTAATGCCCTTTAGGGGAGGAAACTGCTATCCTTAACTGGTCTGGTCTGCATGTGACTCCAGACCCACAGCAATGTGGCTGACTCTGGGCAATTAGCGATGGGCAATAAATGCTGCCGAGCCAGAGACGCCCTCATCCTGTGAATGAATAAAGACTTGTTTGTAATTTCCTGTCAACTGTTAGATAACCCACTTGTCAAAGACCGACTCAGAAGCTAGTGTGCAGTTCGCTGTATAGTCATAAGAAAATTTAACCCTCTTCACCATTTTCATTTTGAGTAAAACTGAGGTACCAGCAGCCTTTTCCAGTGACATAGCTAGTTTCAGTCAGTCGCAATCAAATGGCACTGAGAGGATTGAAAAGGTACTTCTCATCTCTGTGATCAATGCTCGAGGAGGTTTAATTCTGGGTAAACAACTATTAAAAAATATCTCCATGCTGACAGGAAGGAACTATAGTACAGCAGCTGGCATGAAATCTGTTTCAATGCGTGTAGCAAACATGTTGCATTCAGTTCTTTGCGTAGGCTCATTGTATTTTTAAAAGCCACTCATTCTGCAATGGGACAGTGAGACAGCGAATGAAAGCTATGGACTGCTAACTTGAATGGCACCAAACCCTAATTTGTGGAGCATTCTCAAATCAATGGCTAATGTACTCAAATGTGGAGTCACAGAGGTGTCTAGGTGGACATCAGGCACTTAGGTTCCTGCTGTCTCTTTACAGGAGTCAAGTTTCCATGAATTAATATAACAGTGACCCTCAGTGGAAGAGTTTGAAAAGTGCCCTAAAGATACATCAGTATGGAGCTGGAGGAACACAGCAGGCCAGGCAGCATCAGAGGGGCAGGAAAGTTCAGAAGAAGGGTCCTGACCCAAAACATCAACTTTCCTGCTCCTCTGATGCTGCCTGGCCTGCTGTGTCCCTCCAGCTCCATGCTGTGTTATCTCTGACTCCAGCATCGGCGGTTCTTACTATCCCTAAAGATAGATGATTGGTTTGAGGACTTTTTTGAGGGGGCAAGAGAAGGGAAGGGGTCTTTTGGAACCTGTTCAGAGTGTGGGGCCCAGATCAATGAAAGGAGAGCAACTTTTCCCCATTTGGACTACTTCCGATTGAAAACACAATAGTTCACCCTAGACATTCACTGGCCAAATCTGAGCACAGGGCATTCAGTTACTCACCTAATCAAATGACACACCGAATGTTCTCATCTTATTTGTTACTGTTAGATTTAGAATGAAAATTTCTCCTAGACTTCTCAGCTGTTGCCTCAATGTATATCACAAACCTGCACTCATTAGGCTTTCATTCGCTGAAGGTACAGGAAATTTACTGCGGCTGGCACAGAGTAGACAGAGGTTCTGTGAGAAATGACTGAACACAAATGCTTACATGACAGTTTTAATCGTGGTGCAGGATCATCAGTTGGCTTCTGAAAGTGCAGAGCTTTGTGCAGCCTGATAATTGCTTCAGCACACTGCTTAAATGCTTAACATTGCTAATACACAAGACATAAGCTGAAATATCCCGTTTGCAAATACGGGCCTCATAAAAATTCATTATAGCCCTGTGAAAAGAAAAGACATGATCAGAACACTGGCCCATGATGTACAAAGCATTGTGCATTCACATTGCATGGAGTTTTTCTCACAAGCCTGTAGTCTGGCAGTGATTGGATTGTGTACACACTACACATAGCCACATTTGGTACATTGAAAGTTTTGTTCCAGGGTTTGTGAGTTATTACTAAATTAGCGCCAGCAAGCTCTGGGCATGTGAATTGGACTAGTGCCTGAATGGGCCATCGTTTCTTGTTGCAGTCAGATCTTCTGGCCAGACAACGTGCACTCTAAAAATGTTGAACAAGCTCTATTGAGTGCGCTGTTTGATTTTGGAGCATTGTGAAATTGTAGTATTCTGCAAATTAAACCAACTGCAAATTGTTCCATCTTGCATAATGATTAGATCTTTTGTGGTACAAAGCAAGCTTCTCAGAAAAATACAGATAATGATCTGAAATGTAGAGAGGAATGCCAAAGGCAGAACATTTTTAATGATTCGGTGCACCTTGTTATATAAATAGGCATCAAGATGGACCACAGTGTGTACATGAATACCTCTCCCAACATCAGGCTGGACATTCCAGATCTGTATGCTCACAGCTCTCGGTCTGTCATGATTGCTGCATAGTTCTGATGTGGTTAACTCTTATATATATATATTTCCATTATTAACGGTTCCGTCATGACCATCATCGAGTCATGGGTTTTACCTCAGTTATTGTTATTATTACCCTGTTAGAATCTTAGAATCCCTACAGTGTGGAAGCAGGCCATTCAGGCCATCCAAACCTTCCAAAGAGCATCCCACCCAGACCCACCCCTCTACCCTATACCTGTAACCCTGCATTTCCCATGGCTAATCCACCTAGCCTGCACATCCCTGGACACTATGGTTAATTTAGCATGGCCGATCCACCTAACCTGCCCGTCTTTGGCTTGTTCTTATTCTGAAGTTTCCTTTCCTTTGCACTTAAGTTAGTGCATCAGCTTCTTCAAATCGTTATCACTGTAGTGATGCAGACAGGCAAAACAAAGGCAGATGTCATCTTAACCAATGCGTTCTATGTAAATCACCAGAGTCTTACCAGACCAGAGGGCTGCTCTCTCATTATAGGGAGGGATAACTGGTGGTGGTTTAACCTGAGGGTCGCCACGCCTCAGCTGAGGGGAGATGGAGAGAAAGAGGAGTGAACCCACACTTTTGGTATTGTGCTCATCAGTCCCTGTCCCTGTGCATAGCTAAACAAATCAAATTATCAGCAAGAATATTGATGGAGAATCACATTAATCTTACAGCACAAGACAAGATCACATAGATCTTACAGCACAGGGCAAGATCACATAAATCTTACAGCACAGGACAAGATCAAATGGATCTTACAGCATAGGACAGATTACATAGGTCTTAGAGCAAAGAGACGATGTTAGCTTTTGTATTTGCAGCAGTTTTACAAAAGGCATGATTGAACATTTTTAACGTTCTTCTTGAGTGGCAGAGCAGGATTTGAAGGGCCGATTGGCCTATCTGATGAGTCTGATGCCTATGCATGTTTCTGTTGCTGAGGCAGACTCTGTTGACCAGCAGCAGTATCTCAGGCTGTATGCACTCACCTTACAGGGCAGCTCCTTCTTCCAGAGCTGAACCTAAACTAGGTGCCACTTCCCCTAACCTGAGATGAGGTGAGCTCTGCTCTGCCTGCATCTACAATGCGCTGGTTCCTCTATTAGGGAGAGGCTGAATAGGTTGGGATGTTTTTCCCTGGAGTGACAGATGCTGAGGGGCGATCTTACAGAGGTTTATAAAATCATGACAGACATGGAAAGAGTAAATTGTCAAGGTCTTTTCCCCAGGGTGGGGGAGTCCAAAAATAGAGGGCACAGGTTTAAGTTGAGAGGGGAAAGATATAAAGGGACCGAAGGGGCAACCTTTTCACACAGAGGGTGGTGTGTGTATGGAATGAGCTGCCAGAGGAAGTGGTGGAGGCTGGTACAATTACGACATTTAAAAGGTATATGGATGGGTACATGAATAGGAAGGGTTTCGAGGGATATGGGCCAAATGCTGGCAAATGGGACTAGATTAATTTTGCAAATCTGGTCGTCATGGACAAGTTGGACCGAAGGGTCGGTTGCCGTATTGGACAGCTCTATGACTATTACAGTGGACTCCTTCCTACTGTGGAACCTTGGCTTTAATGTCACCCATTATCCTCTCATTTAGGACTTGTTCTGTTGTATATTTTGATGAGAACCACGTTGGAAAGATGTAATTTTGCCCACATTAATAATTCTGTCACAAATGGGACTGTTAGTGCTTCTATTATATAGCCTGGATTGCTGAAATCAGACATAAAAGCAGAAAACGCTGGAAACAGCAGGTTAGGTGGAATCCATCAAGAGAGAGGTAAAGTTAACGTTTAAGCTAGTGACATTTTCATCAATCATATTTCCAGCACTTTCTGTTTTCGTTTCATTAATGTTGCCATCCAGCTTGAGATTTTATTGGATGCAGTGGTCTGTTTGGAACAGAATTCAAGCGTTGAATAAATTGTGCTTGGGAACAGTTCATTTACTGCCTCCTTGCTGTCCCCTCATGTATGAAACCACAACAGCAATAATGTCTTGGGAAAATATCACAAAAACCTCTGCTCCATATAGCTAATGTCATCTCAAACTGGGATACATACAGACACCTGCAAAGTAGGTGCAAAATGCAACACAGTGTAAAAAAATTGCACCAACCAACAAATGGAATAGTCAACTTACTATCTGACTCACTAATGTGAGGTGTTGCATTTTGGAAAGGCAAACCAGGCCAGGACTTATACAGTAAGTGGTAGGGCCCTGACAAGTGTTGCTAAACAAAGAGACCTTGGAGTGCAGGTTCATAGTTCCTTGAAAGTGGAGTTGCAGGTCGACAGGATAGCGAAGAAAGTGTTTGGCATGCTCACCTTCATTGGTAGAACATTGAGTTTGGGAGTTGGGGTGTCATGTTGCAGCTGTACAGGATATTAGTTAGGCCACTTTTAGAATAACTGCATATAATTCTGGTCACCCTGCTATAGGAAGGATGTTGTTAAACGTGAACTGGTGCAGAAAAAATTTACAAGGATGTTTCCAGGAATGGAGGGTTTGAGTTATAGGGAGAGGCTGGATAGGCTGGCGCTTTATTCCCTGGAGCATCGGAGGCCGAGGGGTGACCTTTTTGAGGTTTATAAAATCATGTGGGGCATGGATAAAGTGAATAGCCAAGGGCTTTTCCCAGGATAGGGGAGTCCAAAACTCAAAGGCCTGGGTTTAAGGTGAGAGGGGAAAGACTTAAAAGGGACCTGACGGTCAACTTTTTCACGCAGAGGGTGGTGCATTTCTGGAACGAGCTGCCAGAGGAAATGATAGAGGCGGGTACAGTTACAACATCTGGATAGGTACATGGACGGGAAGGGTTTAGAGGGACATGGACCAAAAGAAGGCATGATGTATTTAGGATATCTCGTCAGCATGGACTTGTTTGATCGAAGGGTCTCTTTGCATGTTGTACATCTCTATGACTCCGTGCCTCCCTTAACAAATAATTGTGACAGAGTGTGTTAAGTATGACTCAGATACTCCTTGAGCAGGATGGAGTTAAACACTGAGAGGTTGTTTCCGCTGTTTGGGGAATCTAGAAAACAGTTTCAGGGTAAGGCACCAATCACTTAGGATTGAGGTAAAGAGAAATTTCTTCACACAAAGGAATTTTGATCTTTAGAATTCTTCACCCCAGAGGATTGTGGCTGTATATCCATTGAATAAGGTGGAAACTATAGATTTCAGGCCTTTCAAGGAATCAAGGGACACAGAAAGTAGATTCGAAGATGGGGTTAAGTCTAAGATCAGTCATGATTGTGTTGAATGGCAGAGCAGGCTTGATGACCATTTGGTTTACAAGTGCCCTTGGCATCAAGGCAGCATTTGACTGGGTGTGGCATCAAGGAGCCCAGTGAAACTGGGGTTAATGAAAACTGGGATATTCTACACTGGTTGGAGTCAGACTTGACACATAGCTTGTGGATTTTGGAGGTCAGTCATCTCAGTTTGAGGCTATTGGTTCCCAGAATTCCTCAGGCTAGAGTCCTGTCAGCTAGCCAACCATCTTCAGCTGTTTCATCAATGGCCTTCTCTCCATCATGAAGTCAGAAGTGGGAATGCTCCTGATGATTGCACAATGCCACAGACAGTGAAGCAGTCCAATGTATGTGCAGCAAGATCTGGACAACATCCAGGTCTGGGCTAATAAGTGGCAAGTAACATTTGTTCCGCACAAGTGCCAGTCAATGACTGTCTCCATTAAGAGAGAATCTAACTATCACCCCTCGATGTTTAATGGTAGTACCATCGCCGAGTTCTTGACTTCTACCATTTTGGAGGCTACCACTCACCAGAAGCTGAACTGAACTATTATTTAAATACTGTGACTACAAATTTAGGCTAGGAATCCTGCAGCAGATAGCTCACCTCTTGTCTCCCCACTGCATATCCATCAAGTACAAGGCATTAGTGAGGAGTGAGATGGAATACTCCTCACTTGCTCAGATGAGTGCAGCTCCAATAACGCTCAGAAATAGTAGGAACTGCAGATGCTGGAAAATCTGAGATAACAAGGTGTAGAGCTGGATGAATACAGCAGGCCAAGCAGCATCATAGGAGCAGGAATGCTGACGTTTCAGGCCTAGAACCTTCAAGGGTCTAGGCCCGAAATGTCAGCCTTCCTGCTCCTATGATGCTGCTTGGCCTGCTATGTTCATCCAGCTCTACACCTTGTTATCTCCAATAATGCTCAAGCAGCTTTGACACCACCCAGGACCAAGAAGCCCACTTGATTAATACCTCATCCACCATCTTCAACTTTTACTCCCTTCACCACCATTGCATAATGTCAACAGTGTGTACCACTTACAAGATGTTCTGCAATAATTCAACAAGGCTCCTCCAACAGCACCTTCCAAGTCCTGTGCCACTGAGGAGGGCAATGGCCACAGATGAATGGAAACACCATTAACTGCAAGTTTGCCTCTAAGCCACACCCCATATCTACTTCAAAATACATCACCAATCCTTTACTATCGTCATATTAAGATAATAGAGTTCCCTTCTGACCACTAGACCTAGGGGGCATAGCCTCAAAACAAGGGGGAGCAGATTTGGGACTGAGCTGAGGAGGAGCATCTTCACCCAAAGGGTTGTGAATCTGTGGAATTCCCTGCCCAGTGAAACAGTTGAGGCTACCTCATTGAACGTTTTTAAGGTAAAGATGGATAGATTTGTGAACAGGAAAAGAATTAAGGGTTATGGTGAGCGGGCGGGTAAGTGGAGCTGAGTCCATGAAAAGATCAGCCATGATCTTATTGAATGGTGGGGCAGGCTCGAGGGGCCAGATGGCCTACTCCTGCTCCTGTTTCTTATGTTCTTACATTCCACACTGTGGGTGCCCCTACATTCCCAAACCATGGAACTGCCTTCCTAACAGCACTCCGGATGTCCCTCCACTCCAAGGACCGCTGTGTTTCAAAAAACCGTGTCACCATCACCATGGAAATGAAAGATGGGCAAGTCAATGCAGGACAAGCCAGTGATAACCACATCATCAATGAATTTTAACAAAATTCTGTTGTTCTTACACTCTTCTGGTTTTGCTGTGTTGGAAGCCTGGACTATCAATTCAGAGAGTTTGAGTTTGAATTGCAACAGCATAGTTCGAGAATTTGACTTCAGTCTTAAAATTTCCGGGAACAAGAGTTAGTGTTGTAAAAGAAACCATGAAACCGTCAGGTTGTCATAAAAATCCCAACTGGAGACAAAGCTGCCATACATGCTTGGCCTGGCCTATATTTGACTTCAATCCCACACCAAAGTGGTTGAATCGGGATTTGGTTTCTACATGGGCTAAGCCAGACAGTTTTAACAAGCTGCTCATGGAATACAGACTGTTGGGATCTGGAAGTCTTAAGAATGGCCAATAAAAGTCAGTTTTCCGTCATAAGCCCATATCCAGATGGTAAATGAAAAGTAAACTGCATTTCTGCTATTTTTATTTAAACCAGCTGATTTGCATCATTATTGATGATGTCAGGTGGTGATGTCACATCCCTATGCGTAAAGCCTACATGTGGGCACTTGTGGCGCATTGGGAATGCCCCTACCTCTGCGCCCAGAGACCTGGGTTCATGTCCCGCCTGCATCTAGACATGTGATGTGACAGCTCTGAGTAAGTTGATTAGAAAAATATCTGAATTTTTAGGAACACAGGAGAAGGCCATTCAGCCCTTGAGCCTGCCTTTCCATTCTAGATCACAGCTGATCATCTATCTCGATGCCATCTCCCTTAATGTCAATAATATTTTTTTTAAAAAGTCTGTCAATCTCTATCTTGAGTTTTCTTAATGACCAAGTCCTCTTGAACTTGAAGAGGTTCACGCCCTAGTCAAACTGCTGCTGAAAACTCGATTCAGAAAGTCACACCCCAAACATGTCTTTCTGCCTTACTGCCTGGGGGTGGGGTCATGTGTAATGGAAGCAGATCATACTTTGCCAATCCGTAGTTGCACTGTAGAAATTTGCAGCTGCCTTCAAACAAAAATAATTGTCATTATTCAGATTTTCAACACATGACTTGTGGCCTTTCAGTATTTAAGGAGAAAGGTTGAAAGCAGTCAGAGTTTTTGGCAGTACAGGTTTGATGGGCCAAAGGGCCTCTTCTGTACTGTATGATCTTGTGAGTTATTTGGAAAGGTCGGGTGGTCTTTTGGTTCTCCTTTGTGAGAGGATAGCTGATCCTTTGGCATTGTTTGAAGTTGACTTTCAGAATACTGAATGGCCTGGACAAAGTGGATGTTGGGAAGATGCTTCCATTGGTAGGAGAGTCTAGGACCTGAGGGCACAGCCTTAGAGTAAAGGGAAGACCTCTTAGGACGGAGATAAGGAGAAACCTCTTCAGCCAGAGAGTGGTGAATCTATGGAATTCACTGCCACAGAAGGCTGTGGAGGCCAGGTCATCGAGTACATTTAAGACTGAGATAGATAGGTTCTTGATTATCAAGGGGATCAAGGGTTATGGGGAGAAAGCAGGAGAATGGAGTTGAGGAACTTATCAGCCATGATTGAATGGCAGAGCAGACTCCATGGGCCGAATGGCCTAACTTCTGCTCCTATGTATTATGGTCTTGACAAGGTTGTGTGAATAAGGAGGATGAGCTCTGCGGAACTTTCAAACAGTCAAGCCAGTTACACACCAAGGCCCTTCACATTTTTAGTAGTTGACAGTAAAGTGCTTGCTATTTCACTATTCATAAACTTAAGCCCCAAGGATTAAAGCTGTTTAACTGTTTCCACCAACTATGACAGTCAAACAGTCTTTACTTTCACAGTTTAATTGAGTTTGAGTTTTTCCTTTACAGATTCATGGCGTGTGGGTAACAATTATTGCCTTTCTTTAGAATCATTGAGTCTCTGCAGTGTCTAAGCAGGCTATTCAGCCCATCAAGTCCACACCAACACTCCTCACCCCACTCCATCCCTATGGCCTTGCTTTTTCCATGGCGAACCCACCTAGCCTGCACACTACGGGGTAATTTAGCATGGCCAATCCACCCTAACCTGCACATCTTTGGACTGTGGGACGAAACCCACACAGACACAGGGAGAATGTGAAAACACTATACAGGCAGTCACCCAAGGGTGGAATCGAACCCAGGTCCCTGGCGCTGTGAGGCAGCAGTGCTAACCACTGAGCCACCATACATACTTGCCACTTGTCAGCCCCAGCTTGGATATTGTCCAGATCTTGTTGCATTTGGACACAGACTGCTTCAGTTTCTGAGGAGTCACAAATGGTCCTGAACATTGTGCAATCAGCCCCAATTCTGACATTATGATGGAGGAAGGTCATTGATGAAACAGCTGGGTCTAGGATACTACCCTGAGGAATTGGGGCTTTTGTGGTGCAGTGCTAGTGTCTGTACTGCTGAGTCAGGAGACTGGCCAATTAGTTCCAGAGGTGTCTAACAACATCACTGGGTAGGTTGGTTAGGAATGTGCCCTGAGGAAGACCTGTTGAGATGACTGACCTCCAACAACTGCAACACACCTTCCTTTGAACTAGGGTATGACTCCAGCCAGCAGAGAGTTTTCTCACTGAATCCCAAGGACACTAGTTTTACTAGATTAACTGTTTTTGAAGGTGGGGAGCTAATGACTGCAAATGTTTATGCTTCTAAAGGATGAAGTATTTGAAGGAATTTAAATAGTATTCATGAAATTTATTTGTAAAGTGAAATCCGCTATAAATGTTCAGTACTTTATTTCATTTCAGCATGGCATCTGAGCTCTTCCCATTTCCAATACTGCATGAGTGGCTATGGAGGATATGGGCATGGGTTTGGCATGAGTTTCAACCTGTGCTATCAGAGCCATAAAAGCACCATGGAATTATGGGAGCATGGTTTGGTATGGGGGTGTTTGCTGGCAATGCCAGAGGTTGGCATGAACGGTGCAGAGGAGTGCATGGTAGATGAGGGGTGTGGGACGTAAGGGCTGGATGGGTGGGGGTTTTTTTGGGTATAACTAGCACAAAGTCCCAGAGCACCTACCAATTTGATCCATTCACACAGCGCACTCCTTGGCCCATGGGAGTGCCACACATTAGTATTGGGGCCCCACTCCTTTTAGCATCCAAATGTCATTTGAAAATCCAAATGTCTGGGACATTTTCAGTCAGATTTTCAGAATATAGAATTTGTGAATTAAAACAACCTCTAGGAACCTCGCCCTTCAGTATCGAATTATGAAAGGCATCTTTGCACTATACTCTGGGCTCGGCAAACATCTTTACTACATATTCTGTGACACATGAGGTGAAGATGATTGAATGTGTTTCATTTCAAAACAGGATAAATTGCGACATAGCACTGGGCTGTTCGCTTGTTATGTTTGCAAAAATTTACATTGTGGCTTGGGTGTAAGCCTATATGTTTTCCTTAACTATTTCTGGTTCTGAATACCTTAATCATATATTCAGCTCTGCTCTACCTGCAGTGATCACCACTACATTTTCTGGTCAGGCTGAAACTGCTGTATCGGCAATATCATTGAAATTGAAAATAAATCATCTTTTTAGGGAAAGTATGTTGCCTTGAATTTTAGCCTCAATTCCAAGAACTTTCTTGTGTTGGAAAGATAATGGAAAAGGTTCACTGGAAAATAAATAAACACATAGAACACCAAACAGCTCATATTTGTTCCATCAGTCATGTGTTTGTTCTCCAGTAAAATGCTACATTCAAATCACTTGTTGTGTCTTTCAATGAGTTTATTTTCAAGGCAAAGAAATTCATTTGTCAAACTAAACAATGAGCAATTTAATTGTTTTCAGGTGAAGTGCCACTATGAAACTTCATGATAACATAGATAGATAAAACTCAATATACCATAGAATCCCTACAGGGTAGGGGCAGGCCATTCAGCCCAACTCCACACTGACCGTCTGAAGACTATCCCACCACATCCCTGGAACCCTGCATTTCCAACAGCTAATCTGTCTAGCCTGCACACTGCCAGTAATTTAGCATGGCTAATCCACCTAACCTCCACATCCTCAGACTGTGGGATGGAGCCCACCTAGACACAGGGAGAATATGCAAACTCCACACAGACAGTCACCCAAGCCTGGGATTGAACTCAGGACCCTGGTGCTGTGAGGGATCAGTGCTAACCACTGAGCCACCATGCTGTACCAGTGATAAATTCAGTGATAGAAGGGTGTATGGATCCATCGCGATTTGAAGGATCGGTGAATCCACAGAAATATAAAGAGTGAATGGATCTACAGTGCCTTGAAAAGTGATCAATTTCTACTGCTATTTTAGTGAATGAATCCATATTGTTATCATGGCCAGTGTATGATAGGGGACTGGAGGTGCTGGGCATGGATTAAACAGTATAGATTTCCTTGTAATCACAGGCTTATACTGCAACTACAAGATACAAATATGTAATTATATGTTTGGATAATATAATCATGTACATTTTTGTGAAACTGGTTAGGTAATATAGTCATGTGTACTAACTCGGAATATTAAATATTCAAACCCAGTTGGATAGAGATATGGGTGAGTAAAAATGTAATCTTTTGATTGGAAGTTTGTTCCCTCTAAAAATGGTATAAAATCTGTGTTCTTGTCATTATGTTTTGAACTGCATGTCATTTTTCAACGTGTGCATCTCCAATGATGCATGAATATATGTTTAAGAAAAGGAACCTGAGTCTGTTCTGGTCTAAGAGACAATAAAGGGTTTAACTCACCCTTTCAGGGCATTACTTGCAATAATTTCTCTTTCCACTTCACAGCTGTTAGCTCTAGTCAGAGCAGCATGGAGGAGAAGCCCCCTCCGGCAGCACATGGGAAGCAGCGCGGCCCCCACCAGCAGCACAGGAGAAGCAGCCCCCACGCCCCCCCTCCACCAGCAGCACATGGGAAGCAGCGCCCTCCACCCCCAGCAGCACAGGGGAAACAGTTCCCCCCCCCCCAGCAGCACATAGGAAGCAGCGTCCTCCCCCCACCCCGCAGCAGCACATAGGAACCAGCGCCCCGTAGCAGGACAGAGACCGGTGTGAGGGGACAATCCTTAGCTTATAACACTGTAATGTTGACCCTTTAATATTTTCCTATTTTTAACTTATTTTCAACTCTATAATTACGCAACTACTTCTGTTCCTCTGCTGTATCCAAGAATTGTACCTAGGTACTGATACCTAAGATGTTGCCATAAGATGACAGACATTGTAAACTATTTTTACTGTGCTCCTACAATGGGGTCACGTGTCAATAAAAGATATTATATTGCATTGTAGTGTCCCCCAAGGTTCTATCCATGGCCCCTGCTTTTATTATCATCTTCATGTTGCCACTTGAACACATGAAGAGCACAGCATTGTTCACAATGTCCAGCTCTACCTCAGCACCACCTCTCTCTTCCCCTCTTCTGTTGCTATATAATCACACTGCCCTGTCCATCACCCGAAAAATATATGTAGAAATTTCTTCCAGTCAATGAAGTCTGGAGCCCTTCGCTTTCAGTGCTCATTCCAAACTCTGCTCCCAAACCACTGATTCCATCTCTGACCCTGGCAATGGTCTGAGATGAAGGCAGTCTGTTCACAAACCTAGGAGACACAGAGCAGATATTTCTCCTTGTGGGACATTCTAGAACGAGGGGTTGTCGGTTGAAGATGAGGGGTAGCAGATTGAAAACAGAGCAGAGGAGGAATTACTTCTCTCGAAAGATCGAGAATCTGTAGAATTCACTGCACCACAGTGTAGTGGGTGCTGGCTCACTGACTAAATTGAAGGAGGAGATAGATTTGTAATTAGTAATGGGTTAAACTGTTATGGGGAAAGTGGAGTTGAAGCCAAGATGAGATGAGCCATGATTGTATTAGATGGTGGAGCTGGCTCAAGGGTTTGAATTGCCTACTCCTGCTTCAAACCTAGTAAATGTAGAGAGGATGCTTCCCCTTGTGGGACAATGTAATCATTAGCAAATCTTTAATAGTCTTTTTAAACTGTCAATCAAAACACGAAGCCACCAACCCCTCTCCTAATGAGATTAGAGCATTTTCAACTTTTCATACTCACTAAAGCATTCATAATGAACCCAGTTGTCACAGTAGCCATAGAAAAACGTTAGTAATAAACACGATTAAAAGTGGTGAAAGAGATGGTCATTTGTTTTCTCGGCTACCCTGGCAGGCCTGTCAATCAAACCAGTCATTCAATAACATTTTAATCTCTAACTTTTTTTTCCAAATTTTAAGGCGCAAGAGATGTAATCAATTCATACTTAAACATATGTTATCTGCTGATCGAGAATATTTGGTCTTTCCTTAACTTTTGACTCTCACATTGCAGGCTAAAGCTTTTGGAATAGCAAAAATGTGGTCTTTTATGACTAATTTCAAATGGCTAAGCTGGATTTATGCTAGGGGATTCATGCACCACCCCCTTTCCCTGCAAGCATTAATTCCGTCTGTCAGGAATGGAATTTCTGCATCTGGATTTCCAGCTGCCATTATTAAAAATTTTCAGAGTTAGTTTGTCTCTGCTCAAGACTGGCTGTTTGCATCACACTTCACCTTGAGCTAAGTTACAGACCACATCACTACAATTGCCTATCCCAGCTAAGTAAATTGTCTTTACCCCTGTCTCAGCTGAACTTCTGAAAACATCATTCATGCGTTATTTTGTCTATAGACTCAACTGGTTCAGTACACTCCTGGCTGTCTCCCACATTGTGCCATCCAGTCATCTAAACCTTGATTGCTTATGTCCTCAATCACACAAAGTCCTGTTCCCCCTGCACCCTGTGCTCACTAACATATATTAGCTCGTGGTCAAGTGCCATCTTGACCTTCAAATTTTCATCCTTATTTTTAAGTCCCTCCACCGCCTTCACCCTTCCTATCTCTGTAAACTCTTCAGGTTCTGCTACCCCCTGAAATGTCTGCACTCCTCTAATTCACACCTCTTGAGCATCTTCAATTTTATTCGTTGGTGACTGTACTTTCAGTTACACGTTTCCTTCTCTAAACGTCTCTGCATCTACCTCAGCTCTTTTCAGGGATCTCTAAAACCTACCTAGTTGAACAATCAATTGGTCATCTGACTTAATTAATCATTCTAAGAAGACGCACAACACCAGGTTATAGTCCAACAGGTTTGTTTGAAATCACAAGCTTTCGGAGCTCAGCTCCTTCCTCAAATGAAGTGCTCGAAGAAGCAGCGCTTCAAAAGCTTGTGATTTCATATAAACCTGTTGGAAGGGTCTAGGCCTGAAACGTCAGCCTCTCTGCTCCTATGATGCTGCTTGGCCTGCTGTGTTCATCCAGCCCTGCACCTTGTTGTCTCGGATTCTCCAGCATCTGCAGTTCCTACTATCTCGGACTATAACCTGGTGTCGTGTGACTTCTGACTTTGTCCTCCCCAGTCCAACACCAGCACTCCAATTCATAATTAATCATTGCATGGCTTGATATCATATTTTGTTTTATAATATTTTAATTAATCACTTTAGACATATGATTACACTACAGTCCCTTGAAAGTAGAGCCGCAGGTAGGCGGGGTAGTGAAGAAGGCATTTGGCATGCTTGCTTTCATTTGTCAGAACATTGGGTACAGGAGTTGGGATGTCGTTATATGGTTGTGCAGGATGTTGGTGAGGCCATTTTTGGAATATTGCATACAATTCTGCTTGTCCTTCTGTAGGAAAGATGCAGTTAAGCCTGAGAGCGTGCAGAAAAAATTGACGCGGATTTTGCCAGGACTGAAGAGTTTGAGCTGTAGGGAGAGGTTGGATAGGCTGGGATTTTTTTTCCCTGGAGTGCCACAGGCTGAGGGGTGACCTTATGGAGGTTTATAAAGTCATGAGGGGCATGGATAGGGTGAATAGACAAAGTCTTTTTCCTCGGGTGGGGGAGTGCAAAACTAGAGGGCATTGGTTTAAGGTGAGAAGGGAAAGATTTAAAAAGGACCTGAGGAGCAACATTTTCACACAGAGGGTGGTGCGTGTATGGAACGAGCTGTCAGAGGAAGTGGTGGAGGCTGGTACAATTACAACATTTAAAAGGCATCTGGATGAGTACATGAATAGGAAGGGTTTAGAGAGATATGGGCCAAATGCTGGCAAATGGGCTTAGGTCAGATTGGGATATCTGACTGGCATGGATAAGTTGGACTGAAGGGTCCGTTTCCATGCTGTATAAATCTATGACATGCTATACAATTATGTTTTCAGTATGATATAAAGAGGGAGTGCATCCACAGCGACATAATGAGTGACTACAACAGGCTGATGTGAATGCCAATGCATTGTGATGGTAGAGAAAAAGTTTCCAGTTTAATTTTTAGGCCAACTACTTTCTGAAGTATGATGTCAAACAGTGATATATCCTGGCTGATCAAATGCTGTTCTAAATTGATTACAGAAAGGCAAGGTTATGACGAACACTTGTGCAAAGATGAACAAACACGCCACAGAGTGGCCAACACTGCCTTTCCTGAATGAATCCATTACTTAGACTGTCAGATTCACAAAGTTGTTCAATGATCAGGCCATTCAAGGGGTAGAGATTGTAGCACATTACGAAGTGCTTAATTACCTTGCTCTGATTAAATTATCCATTATTTATTAATAATAACATCTGATGTAGCACAATTAAATTTGGGAAATCATATTTTCGGAGGCGGTACATGTAAATTATACTCGTGGTGAATTCATCTTTTAGCAAGCATTCTCCGTGTTACAGCAGCCAGCATTTTGTGAGAGTGTACGATTCAGGGCATTCTCAGTTCCAAGTGGTCGTTACCAATATTATTACAAATATCTGCTAAGAAACAGTAGTGGGGCTAGTTGCAAGGTTTTCAGTAGATCACTCAGGACAGTTTGAGGGTCACTGAAAGGGAGATCAATAAGCCTGTGTGTGTGTGAGAGAGAGAGAGAGAGAGAGCAACGTAGACTCCATATTAGGCAGTGCTGTCTATCTGTACTGTTAAGAGGTAACTGAACTATACAATTCCTGTATGGGAGGCACAATGAGAAAATCCCAAGAAGCAGTCGGAATGGCTCTGTGCAGTTAGGGCACAGTGAAGTGCTGAAAGCTGGATGCTGGAGAAAGCCTGCAAGTAATTCATAACTCAGTACACCTGAGGAAGCGGTTCGAACATCCCATAAACAGCATTTGCTTATTGCAATTGAGGAAGATTAGAGCTCGGGGAGGGAGGAGGGGGGAAGAACGCCAGGATTAGTTGCAGTTCAGTGAAGCTACCTGTGTGTGAAAAGCTGGAGTTGTGCCTGTGAGTAAGTACTGGAGCACAGTTTCTGGAATCCAGGGAAATGTGAACCCAGGAAAGGAGGATGATCAACCTCAGCAGAACCAGCAGTTGAGGCAGACCATGATGTAACGTCAATTGAGAGGAAATTTTCCTTCTGAAGTTTGATGACCAACAATGTCATTAATGCCCGAGGCGGGGTGTTGAGAAATCTACGGAACTTTTCTTGATTGTGTTTGCTATTTGCTGTGTGCTGTGGTGTGTTCACTCACAGTCTATCAACCATCATCACCTCATTGTTGCAATGTTATCACTGCAACATTGCAACACCAAGTTTATTGGAATTTGCATCTTTGAGATTTTATTATCTCAGTAAGGCTGCTGCATCTCCCAGTTTGTGGACCTTAAAAAGACAATAGCTGCTGGTCCATCATAAGATTGTAATACAAATTTGTCGGAAACATATTGAAGGGATTAAAATGTGTGTATTCAACCTACGAAGCAATTTTTAATTAAAAAATAGAGTTAACCACAATGATCAAGTCCAGTTCCTCTGAGATGTAATAAAAAAATGTGCCATTATTATTTAGAAGATTCTAGACTATCTCTGAATTGCTCTTTGGGCCTATTGGTTTAGATAGTGACCTACTTGCTTGGACCTAACGCTCTTGCCGAACATTGTGCTTTTGATCAGCTCTAGTTCGTTCTTTGAACTGTTAGCTATTAGGAAAGCTGCCAAGCAGTGTATAGTGTCTGATCAATGGAACAAGTAACCTCCAATTGGCCTGAAGCTGTGGGACAAGCTTTGTTTAACAGTGTGTATTTACACCCGCAGAATTTACTAATCTGCTGCTCAATCTTCCGAATCACCTGCACTTAAAGTATGGCATTGACTGCTCTGTTACTAATCTCCTTAAAAACCTGCACATCTGACACAGAAGCGTTTCTGTTTTTGTCGTGAGCCAGGGATTCCCGTGTAGAGAATAAGAAAGCTGTTTGAATTTTGGAAAGTAACCGTCTGTTAGGAATTATTGCTTTGGCATCTCTACACCTTATAAACATTATATATGTGGACACAGGTGCTGTGGTGCTCCCCAATGAATAAGCACTTTCAAGTAGGTTGATAATTTTAGGAATGAGGGAGCAGGTCACATCATACAGTGATGAACTATGACCCAGAAGTAAGGGAAAGTTGTAACTTCTGTTAATTATCTGTAGAATCTGTCTTTGCTTTTAAAAGTTTGGAAAGGACTTTTAGAATTTTTCATCAATTGTAATTTTCTTGAGTAATTGGGTTTGAGTTATAGGGAGAGGCTGAATAGGCTGGGGCTATTTTCCCTGGAGTGTCAGAGGCTGAGGGGGGTGACCTAATAGAGGTTTAGAAAATCATGAGGGACACAGATAGGGTAAATAGACAAGGTCTTTTTCCCAGGTTAGGGGAGTCCAAAATTAGAGGACATAGGTTTAAGGTGAGAGGGGAAAGACTTAAAAGGGACCTAAGGAGCAACATTTTCACACAGAGGGGTGGTGCATGCATGGAATAAGCCTGAGAAGAAGTGGTGGAGGATGGTACAATTACAACATTTGAAAGCCATTTGGATGGGTATATAAATAGGAAGGGTTTAAAGGGACATGGACTAAATACTGGCAAATGGGACTAGATTAATTTAGGATATCTGGTCGGCATGGACAAGTTGGACCGAAGGATCTGTTTCCATGCTGTACATCTCTATGAGTCCATGACACAAATATAGTTCATGTGAGCTGACGACTCTTGTGTTGTCAGTGCAAGCAGAATGGATGGTAACTTACTTAAAGCGTGTGGCAAAATAAAAATGACAACTCCAACACAGGAGCCAAGAGAGAAGGTGCATTTACAAGAAGCTATGTGTGTGCAATATAGTTAAACATGACAAAAAGTCAATGATAGCATCAAAATAGGGGTTAAGAATTGGACAATTTAATTGCTATTTCAGAGGTGACACGATTGTTACATGGGATACGGTAAATGGATCAGATAAAGGAGTCTTTGGAGAGTCTGTGCAGTGAATCTAGCTGAGGACATTCTAACTGAGCAGCAGTGTGCTATTTCAGTGACAACTATCTTCAGGGACCACCAGATGGAGAATGGCACCGATAAAAGCAACTCAATTGTCAAATCAACCATGTAGGAATATCAGAGACTGAGTTTGAGAATTTTAGAATTGTAGGTGCTGCCATATGCCTATGGGAAATGATGGACCTGCATCTGATTGTGTCAGATGTATCTTTGTTACATTGGTTATTTCAGGTGAAATTTGCGTTTTTGCTAATTTGAAATATAATTTGCCTGTTATTTCATGTTTAATTCGTCCTAGTTCAGTTCTCTAGCAATACAAAAATTACAAAATAAAGGTCTTGTTGGTAATTTCCTCATTTGGGAGTCACTTGTGTGGATGATAACATGGCCAGGAAGAATTTGATAGAAATGTCTAAGAAATCTCTTTGGAAGCAATGCAGTAAACGCTTTTGAATGAAAATAAATATCACAATAAGCGTTAATAATGTTGTGCTGGTTTGCTAGTTTATTGCCGGGGATGAGGTGCCAGAGGATTGGACGGTAGCTAATACTGTGCCTTTCTTTAAGAAACACTGTAAGGAGGAGCCTGGGAACTACAGACCTGTGAATCTGACATTGGCGGTGGGTAAGTTGTTGGAGCTGACTCTGAAAGATGGGATTTATATGCATTTGGAGAGGAAGGGGATGGTTAGGGATAGTCAGCATGGCTTTGTGCGAGGGGAATCATGTTGCACAAACTTGATTGAGTTTTTTGAAGAAGTAACCAAAAAGATTGATGAGGCAGAGTGGTAGATGTTGTTTACTCGGACTTTAGTAAACCCTTTGATAAGGTTCCATGTGATAGACTAATTCGTAAAGTTATATCACATGGGTATCAGGGTGAGCTTGCCAATTGCATATAGAACATAGAACAGTACAGGCCCTTCGGCCCACAATGTTGTGCCAACCTATTATCCTACTCAGATACAAAATTGGCTTGACGGTAGGAGACCGAGAGCGATTGTGGAGGGGTGTTTTTCGGACTGAAGGCCTGTGACCAGTGGTGTTCTGCACAGACCATTTATATAAATGGTTTAGATGAGAATATCGAAGGCATTGTTTGTAAGTTTGTGGATGACACCAAAATTGGTTGTATGGTGAGCAGTGAAGAAGGTTATCTAAGATTATAAAGAGATCTTGATTAATTGGGTCAATGGGCCAGGGAGTGGCAGGTGGAGCTTAATTTGGATAAATGCGAGGTATTGCATTTTGGTAAAACAAACAAGGCCAGGACTTATACAATTACTGGTAGGGCCTGGGTAGTATTGTAGAACAGAGAGACTTAGAGGTTCAGGTATGTAATTCTTTGAAATTTATATTACAGACAGACAGGGTGGTTAAGTAGGTGTTTAGCATGCCTGCCTTCGTTGCTCAGCTCTTTGAGTACAGGGTTAGGGACATCATGTTGAGGTTGTTCAGGATGTTGGCAAGGCCTCTTCTGGAATACTGTATCTTGTTCTGAATGCCCTGTTATAGGAAGGATATTATTAAACTAGAGAGGGACTGGAAAAGATTTACCAGGATGTTGGCAGGAATGGAGGGTTTGAGTTATAAGGAGAGGCTGAATGGGCTGGGACTTTTTCACTGGAGTGTACGAGGTTAAGGGGTGACCTTGCAGAGGTCTATATAATAATGAGGGGTGAATGGCAGGTGTCTTTTCCCTAAGGTAGGGGATTTCAAAACTAGGGGGCATATTTTTAAAGTGAGAGGAGAAAAATTTTAAGAGAACATGGGGGGACAGTGTTTTTACACAGAGTGGTTGGTGTGTGGAATGAACTGCCAGAGGAAGTGTTGAATCTGGTTACAGTTACACACTTAAAAAACATTTGGATATGTACATGAATAGGGAAGGTTTGGAGGGATATATGCCAAATGCAGGCAGATGTGACTAGTTCAGTTTGGGGAACAGGTCAGTGCAGGCTAGTAGGACCAAAGGGTCTGTTTCTTGCTGTATGACTCTATGACTCTCTCCAATGAGGGAGCAGCCCCATTTTCTGGTTAGAATTCTGACCAGAATTGAATGCAGTATTCCAAAAGCGGCCTAACCAATGTCATGTTCAGCCCGAGCTGAGAGGTATGGAGGGATCTTGGGATGGTAGGCCACAGATAGCTGAAGGTAGCAGGACAGGTTCATTAGGTGGGCATATGGGACACGCCTTTATTAGTCATGGCATAGACCTTATAGTGCAGGTTCATAGTTGCTTGAAGTTGGAGTCGCAGGTAGACAGGGTAGTGAAGAAACCATTTGATACACTTGCCTTTATTAGTCAGAACATTGAACACAGGAGTTGGGAGGTCATGCTGCGTCTGTACAGGACACTGTTCGGCCACTTTTGGAATACTGCATACAAATCTGGTCTCCCAATATAGGAAAGATGTGATTAAACCTGAAAGGGTTCAGAAAAGATTTACAAGGATGTTGCCAGAATTGGAGGGCTTGAGCTGCAGGGTGAGGTTGAATAGGCTGGGGCTAATTTGTCTGGAGTGTCGGAGGCTGAGGTATGATCATATAGAGGTCTATAAATCGTGAGGGGCATGGATAGGGTGAGTAGCCAAGGTCTTTTTCGTAGGGAAGGGGAGTCCAAAACTAGACGGCGTAGGTTTGAGGTGAGAGGGGAAAGAAATAAAGGGGACCTAAGGGGCAACTTTTTCACACAGAGGGTGTATGGAATGAGCTGCCACAGGAAGTGGTGGAGGCTGGTACAATTACAACATTTAAAAGGCATCTGGATGGGTACATGAATAGGAAGGGTTTAGGGGGATATGGGCTAGATTAATTTAGGATATCTGGTCGGCATGGATGAGTTGGACTGAAGGGTCTGTTTCTGTGCTGTGCAACTTTATGACTCTAAGAGCAGGGAGGTTATGTTGGAAAAACTGAAAAAAAAACTGCAGACGCTGTAAATCAGAAACAAAAACAGAATTTGCTGGAACAGCTCAGCAGGTCAGGCAACATCTGTGGAGATGTGTTTCAGTTCGAGTAACCATTCCTCAGATGCTGCCAGACCTATTGAGCTTTTCCAGCAATTTCTGTTTTTGTTTGTGAGGGTATGTTAGAACTGTGCAGGGTTTTAGTTAGGCCACAGCTGGAGTAAGGTGTGCTGGCCTCTACACTATAGGAAGGATGTGCTTATACTAGAGGAGGTGTGGTGGGTGTATGAAGATATGAAGAAAGGCTGGATAAGGCTCGGTTGTTTTCTCTAGAACAGAGGAGGCTGAGAGAGAAGCTGTTAGAGGTGTATAAGATTATGGGGGCATGGTCAGGGTGAATAGGAAGCAAGCTGTTACCTTAGTTGAAGGGCCAATAAGAGGGGCATCATTTTAAGGCGGGAAGTTTAGAGAGGATTTGAGGAACCATTTTTCACCTCGAGGATGGTGGAAATCTGGTAGTGCTCTACCTGGGAGGATAGTTCAGGCAACAAACCTTGCAGCCTTTAAAAAGCACTCAGATATGCACTTGAAATGTCACAACAACCAAGGCTATGGGCCAAATGCTGGGAATTGGGACTAGTGTAGATTTATCGTAGTCTTTTGTCACTGTACACTGAATGGGCCAAACGGCTTCTTCCTGTATGATGTCATTCCATGAATTCATAGAATCCTTATAATAGGGAAGCAGGCCATTTCACCCATCAAGTCCATATCAACCTTCCAAAGAGCATCCCACTCAGATCCACCCCATCCTGGTGTCCCTTCATTTCCAATGGCTAACCCACACAGACTGCACATCCCTGAACTCTATAGACAATTTAGCACGGCCAATCCACCCCTAACCCAAACATCTTTGGACTGTGGGAGGAAACTGGAGCACCCGGAGGAAACCCACGCAGACATGGGGAGAACGTGCAAACTCCACACAGACAGTCACCCGAGGGTGGAATTGAACTTGCGTCCCTGGTGCTGTGAGGCAGCAGTGCTAACCACTGAGCCACCGTGCTGTCCCAAATTCTATAATTCCAAGTGGTAAGTAGATGCTTGAAATATCAGGAAGTTGAGGTCAGAAGAAAGGAGTTGATTGTCTCTATGCATATGATGAGACAATGCTTGAGGATCTGAATGACCTACTCTGGTTCCTATTTCCTATGTTGGTCTGTTCTAAACCATGACCAAAACATAAATCATATAGAAATTTTATTGTTGATGCTAACAGCACCTTGTTGTGAAAATATTGTCACCTAAATATGAAATGGGTATGCAAGAAACAAAAGACTTGCACCCATAAAATATCTCTGACAATGTCAAGAAATCCCAGAGGAGGATGTGATAAGCTGGACATAAATTCTATTGCTTTGTGCTTTTTTTCCTCATGACTGATAATCGTGTAGTGTTGATTAACTTGCTAAATATTATGAATATAGTTATATAGTGGATAAGAAACACAATGTATGCTGTTTGGATGTTCAGTTGGCCTGATAAACATTTATAGATCCAAGCACAGATTGAACAGTGATGCAGAGTGCAGTCAATAGCCATGTGCATCATATGTTGACTAGACTACACTCTGCCCTTAACGTTGTGCTATGGGAGCTTATAGATCAGTCACAATTGTTAGATAGAACCTCAAAATGGACCAAAAAGTACACAGAATGTCAAATCCTTGAGGGTATACACATTCAAGTGATTAATGTGTTTGTGTGAAATGTCTTCTCAGCCATTTTAGCATAGGTGTTATTAATTGAGAGGTGGCATTAATCATTGAGAGAGAAGAATCAATTATGGAGAGACGAGATGTTAATTATTGACACGGGAGATGCTAATTATTGAGATGGAGAAATTAACAACGAAGACTGGAAATTTTAGTTATTGAGAGTGGAGATGGTAATTGTTGAGAGTGCATGAGTTAATTATTGAGAATGGAGACGTTAATTATTGAGAGTGCAATGTTAATTATTGAAAGAGAAGGAAATCATTATTGGGAGTGAGGATATTAATTATTTTGACTTGTAGATTTAATTATTGAGAATGCAGATGTTCACTATTGAGAGTGAAAAATGTGAATTATTGAGAGTGGAGATGTTAATTAGTGAGTGGGGTGATAATTATTCAGATTGGAAGTGACAATTATTGCAAGTAGAGATGCTAATTATTCAGTGGAGTGTTAATTATTAAAATTGGTAGACAGTTACTGAAAATAGTAATATCAACACCATCTCTAAATAATTACTTATTCAACAAGGTAGGTTTTTTCAACAGTGTAGCGATTAATTAGTAATAGTGGAGGAACAAATTATTGACAGTAGATTCTGTAATTATTGAGGGCAGTGAAGTTAATTATTGAAACAAGATTTATTAAGAGTTGCATCAGAGATAGCAATTATTGGGAGTGCGGATGTTCATTAGTAAGAATACAGCTGTTAATTGAAATCGGAGGAGAGAATTATTGAGAGTGAAGACGTTAGTTATTCTAAATTGTGGATTAAATCTTTCAGATTGCAAGTGTTACTTATTAAGGTTGAAGAGTGTTAATTATTTATGAAGGAGAATATTAATTATTGAGAGTGAGAATGTTAAATATTGATGGAGAATTTTGAATATTCGTGATTGAGAATGTTAAATATTGACGGAGAATTTTAATTATTGAAATTGAGGAATGTTGAATATGATGGAGAATGTTAGTTTTTGAGATTGAGAATGTTCTTTATTGATAACGGGGAATGTTAATTATTGAGTGAGAAGTTTAATTATTGACAATGATGGATGTCACTTGCTGAAAAAAGAAACATCTTGCCAAAGTTTCTCATCTTTCATCAGAACAAATGCAAGAATGCCAAATTTCAGATTATCTCTTGTCAGAGAAGAAAGTGATGATTAGCTGGCAAATGGCTAATGAGTTGACATGGAGGAAGGAACGGAGAATTAAAGGTTCCCCAAGTTCCTGTATAATTTAAAAATGGCACAAGGCATAAATATGTTACTTTTGTTTGCCGAGGACAGATGCCTCTGTATGAATGTATTCTTCTTGCAAGCTTACATGAGCCATGTTACATTCTTGAGTGGCAATGTTAAATTGGTTGTTAGTATAGCTCTTAGAGCAGTCAATGTTGTTCCAATAAATGCTACCTAATCATGGAATCATATCCAACGAAAAACATTTTGTTTTGGGTTTTGCAAGCATGACTGATGCCTGCTAGATACACCAGACAAGCATTCCAACATTGGCTGATCAAATTAAAACACATGTCTCTTAAGTTGCTTACAGACTACACACAATCAGCCCTGACCTGCAAAATCCACAATAGAACATCTATAGTTGGACATAATTCTGCATTGGGCAGTATATGTTGAACAATCCCAAGTGCAACAGTGATTGACTAAAAACATGTTTAAGTTAATCAGTTGAGATCACAACATGGCTCATTTAGTCTGACGAAAAGCAACAAATATTCATATTTTTCTCTGCAAACAACAGGGATATGTTAACGTTAAAGCTTAGTGCATTTACTGACTTACCTGGGAGGTTAAGGATCCTCTGGCTCCTTGTTACTTTCTCCATGGCAATGCCTCAGTAATCAGAATTGAACTGTTGCATTGTATTGTTGTGAGCAGCTGAAATTTGATATTCTTACATCTGTCTTGATGAGTGCAGTGTGTAAAGATTCTCAGCAATGCTCAAGCATTGTAGTATTGAGGGACAGCATATTGATAATTGATGGCAGATATTAATTGTTGAGACTGAGGATGTTAATTATTGATGATGGATAATTTATTAATTATTCATAGTGAGAATGTCAGTTATTGAGAATGGGGAGAGTTAATTATTGACAGGGTGAATATCCATTATTGATAATGGAGAAAGTGAATTATTGAGAATGGAGACTATTGCCGATTAAAGATGTGAATCGTAATTGTTGAATGATGAGTGTGTTATTGGTTGAGAATTGAGTGTGTTAATTATTGTGAATGAGACTGTTAATTATACACAGCAGTGAATGTTAATTAATGAGGTGAAGGATTTTTTAGCGTTGTGTCATTATTTATCGTAGAGATTTTAAGGATCGAAAACGTGATTGTGAATTCTTAAGAGTTGAGGCATTAATTAATGAGATGGGAGATTTTAATAACTGATAGTGGCGATGTTAATTATTGTGTGGAGATTTCACTTATCATGTCATGAGTATGTTAATTATCATGATTGGGACAATGTTAATTATTCTGATTTGCAGATTTAATTATTGATAATGCAGTTGTTAATTATTGTGAGTTTTGGATATTATTTTTAAAATTTAAGGTCGTAATTTAATTATTATAGGTGAAGGTGTTAATTGATCAGTGTGGATGTGTTATGGTCAGTGTTGCAAGTGAGTGAATGTGTTCCACTGGGGACAGAAATGTTAAACCTTTGAAAATGAAGTGGGTAGTTATTGATGTAAAGGTATTAATCCATTCAAACAATAAAGTGATTGTACATTGTTGACTAAGTCAACAATATACAGGTTGACTTCACCTGACGAAGGAGCAGCACCCCGAAAGCTTGTGATTTCAAATAAACCTGTTGGACTATGACCTGGTGTCGTGTGACTTCTAACTTTGTCTTAAAATTTGATATGGGATAATATTGGATGCATGCATAGTCGCTGCCGATGTCCAGACCGTTAACAATAGCATGATTTCAAAACTTACTCAAATTGGTGCCTGCTTGCAGCAGTTTGAAGCAGAGAATCTTTGTCGGTGCAAAGTCATTCAAGGGTTATCTAAGTTTGATGCCTTTCTTTTGTTTAGTAAATTGACAAGATTGTATCAGTGGTATGGAATTCTGACTGGAAATGTCTTAGAATTAGGAGGCACATCTCTAGATATTCAAAGGTATGGCACCCATTTTTGGACACAAATTTGGCATTGGTTGCTGCAATACAGTGGATGTGGAGGATTAATTTATTACATTCTAGAAGCAAGGGGTCTACGGTTTTGATGATGGCAGTGTAAGAGACAAGCAGGGTTGAAGGCTGTAAAAAACTGTGAGGCCCATTGCAAAATTGGTCTTCCATGCTGGGCCAGTTGACTTCAGGACAATTGGCGTATTACCTATTCAGTGGGTCCTTAAAAATACAAGGGGAGGATCTATCCAACAGGGAGATTTTTAACAAGAATAGTTAACTCCATGTCGAGCTGGCAGTCTCACATCTCCATACACAGCTCTGCTGAAGACTGTTACTGGCACCAACTCACATTTCCCACCATGTCCTGCCCACATTCCCGGCCTGTGGGATGTTTTGTGGCCCATCCACTCTCAGCCATCCCACTTCTGCCCATTCCATTGGTCGCAGGGTATTTCAGAACACTAGTTATTTCCGTGACCTGTCTTGGTAGGAGACATCATCCATGACACCTCACAAGATCCGTGATCAACAGGAATAGAGCAATCTCAAGCAGGGAACCTAAACAAAACAGACACCTGTCCTGATTCTTTTTCCCTGAATCGTCAGAGGCTGAGGGGATGACCTTATAGAAGTTTATATAATCATGAGGGGCATGGATAGGGTGAACAGCCAAGGTCTTTTTTCCATGGTTAGGGGAGTCCAAAACTAGAGGGGCATGGGTTTAAGGTGAGAGGGGAAAGAGTTAAAAGGGACCTAAGGGACAACATTTTCATGCAGAGGGTGGTGTGTGTATGGAATGAAATGCCAGAGGAAGTGGTGGTGGCTGGTACAATTACAACATTAAGAATACATCTGGATGGGGACATGGATAGGAAGGGATTAGAGGGATATGGGCCAAATGCTGGCAAATGGGACTAGATTAATTTAGGATAACTGGTCATCAAGGATGAGTTTGCCTGTTTCCGTGCTGTACATCTCTACGACTGCAAATAATCTGTTTATTTTTCTATTTCAATAGATTTTGTATTGAATTTCAGGAATATCTTTGCTGCAATGATTAATTATGGAGCTGAAGTGTAACTTGTCCATTAATTTGGTCACTGTTACACAAGTGTTGACATGTATCACAAGACATTTTTTCCAATGGAGGAAGTGCCATAGCACATTTGAAACTATAGAAATGCTCCTAACATGTTTTGGATTGATATTTAAGTGTTTGGTAGTCTTTAGCTTATTGAAAACAATGCTGTTGTTTTGAACATTAAAGAAGTCTAAGGACCAGCTGTACGCCATCGATTGACTGGCAATTTGTGTCAAAATGGATTGCCAGGTGTTGAGGAAATATTTTATATGTTATTGTAATTTTATGTGATTATTTTGTTTTATTGTGAAGCTGGATAGATTCCAAAACATGCCCTTTGAAATCTGTATAATTACCATGTCAAAGGAAGTTTCATTATCAACAGGATACTTGTTTAGCTCAACTCCCCTTTACATTCCATTTTGGAATTTTTTTTATTCATTAACAGGATGAGGGCATTGCTCACAAGGCAGCATTTATTGCCAGAGTCAACCACATTGCTGTGGGTCTGGAGTCACATATAGGCTAGACCAGGTAAGGATGGCAGTTTCCTTCCCTAAATGACATTAGTGAATCAGATGGGTTTTTCCTGACAATGGAAAATGGATTCATGGTCATCATTAGATTCTTAATTCTAGATGTTTTATTGAATTCAAATTCCACAATCTGCTGTGGCAGGATTTGAACCCAGGTCCCCAGAATGTTATCTGCGTCAATAGTCCAGGGATAATACCACTAGGCCATCGCCTCCCCACCAAAGAGGGATGTATATCATCCAATACATCCCTGATTGGAATCACTCTACCATTTGCAGCCATATCTTCATCAATTTTTGTCTTGAACTCTGCAATTCTCTCTCAAATCCTCTCTGTCTGTTTCTTTATTCAGTCATGGGATGTAGGCATTGCTGTCTGGACCAGCATTTATTGCTCATATCCAGTTGCCCTTGAGAAGGCAGTGGTGAGCTGCCTTCTTGAACTGTTACAGTCCATGTGTATTGGTAAAATTTTCATAAAAGAAACAAGGGCAGGACTTACACAATTATACTTACACAATTAAAAGTTGGGCCTTGGGTGGTGTTGTAGAACAGAGAAACCTAGGGGTTCAGATATATATTCTTAGAGGTTTGCATCACATATAGATAGGGTGGCTAAGAAGGTGCTTAGCACTCAGACCTTTGAATATAGGAGTTGGCATGTTATGTTTAGGTTGTACAGGACATTGGTGAGGCCTCTTCTGGCATGCTATGTCCAGTTCTGGTCTCCCTGTTGCAGGAAGGATATAATTAAGCTGGAGAGGATACAGAAAAGATTTACCAGGATGTTGCCAGGTTTGGAGGATGTGAGTTATAAAGAGAGGCTGTATGGGCTGAACTTTTTTCACTGTAGCAAAGGAGGTTAAAGGGTGACCTTATAGAGGATTATAAAATCATGGGGTGTATAGATAAGGTGAATGCAGGTGTCTTTTCCATGGGTGGGGAATTTCAAGAATAGGGGATATATTTTTAAGGTGGGAGGAGAACGATTTAAAAAAGACATGAGGGGCAACTTTTTTACGCAGGGAGTGGTTCGTGTGTGGAATGAACTGCCAGAGGAAGTGGTGGATGTAGGTATAGTTAGAACATTTAAAAGACATTAGATAAGTACATGAATGAGAAAAGTTTGGAGGGATATGGGCCAAGTGCAGGCAGGTGGGACTAGTTTAGTTTGGGATTATGTTTGGCAGGGACTGGTTGGACCGAAGGGTCTGTTTCCGTGCTGTGTGACTCTATGACTCTATGTGCTATCAGTAGACCCACAATGTCCTTAGGGAAAGATCTTGACCCTGCTTCATTATATCTTTAAAATGTCTCATTCTGTGTGTCTTTGTGCCTTGAGGTATTTTACTGCAATTACAATGCTGCAGAATTGCAACCCAGAGGGAAAAACCAGTAAAACGAATCTGTAAGACTTGAAAATGAATGTAGTGGTCATACCGGAGCAGTGTTGTGAGGTATACAAAACAAGTGGGACCAGTATGCATCATTCACAAGTATTGATGAACGAATTAGCTTTATTGTCACACGTGTGCTCAAATGAGAACAGTGAAAAGTTTACAAGTAACCACTTTACTGCTTTTACTGGTTTTTTCCAAATTATTGTTGAAAATGCTGCACTCTGCTTTTAGCTTGCTTGAGCCAGGAACTAAAATAGTCGTTGGCAATAAGGCTGGAAGCCGTGACTGTGGCGTTGATAATAGCCATGTTTACTCTCTTCAATTTACAAGGTCAGCGCTGATACCTGGGTCGTTTTCCCAGCAGTGCTCTACTGACCCACTTTGATATAATCCCTTCACACAATCTCAGTAGACTGAAAGGGAGCAATTGGAGAGCCATGAGTGATTTTCTGCTGCTATTGTCGGGCTTCACAGTGGATTAATTTCATGTCATTACTTAATGATGCCCACTAATCTCTCTATAGCGTACAACTCTCTCCAGCTAGAAGCAGGAATGCTACACTGTGCAGCAAGTCTTTCCACATACCAATGGGATCACCATCCACCTCAGCTATATTCATTGAGAGCACCTTCTTATTAATTGAGCAGGCAAATTTGACAAATGTGTATTCCCCCATAAATGGCGTTCAATGAATAGGACACGACTTGGAAAAGTCAAGCACGTTCCAAAGCCACATTGAATGCACAGAGACCAAAACCAGGAGGGTACAGTAGATGTGCCAGTCTGGTTAAAAATTATTATTATTACAGGATCCCCCACCCAATCAAAGAGACTTGTACTCCAATTTCCAATTTCCTTATAACTAATAAATGAACACAACGATGCAATGTATTGAAGTGAATTGCTTCCTTTTATATGGAGATTAATGTCTAATTCCTGGAGACTTCAGGACAATATTGGAAAGTTGATAACTTTCAGGTAAAATCATAAAAGGCGTCCTTTTGATTGCACATTTTGAAATAAAGACAGTTGTAATATTCATAAGACCACTGCTTTTATTTTTGTAAGTACGGTAAACAATATAGCTCAATTATTGGGTCTGAGTGTGCATTTAAAATTACATTTGTTAAAAGAGGTGATAAGGGTCATATGCACCAGGTTCGGAAGTAGACAATTTAGCTGCTCACACCATTCGATAAGATTGTAGCTGATCTATTTGTGTTTCGAATCCCACATTCCCATCTATACCTGATGATCCTTGACTCCCTGCCTAACAAGACTCCATTCACCTTTGTCTTAAAAATATTCAATATCCCATCTTTACCATCTCCTAAGACAGAGAGTTCCAAGGCGTACAGTCCTCGGAAGTAAAACTCCTCATCTCTGCTCCCTAATTTTGAAATAGTGCCCCCTGGCGCTGGACACAAACATCCTTTGCATGTTTACCTTGTCAAGACCATTCAGGATGTTATTTGCTTCCATCAAGCCGCCATTCATTCTTCTAAACTCCAGTGAAAACAAACCCAGTTTCTCCAATCTTGCCTTACAAGACAACCCAATAAACCTAGTAACCTAGTAAACCTCCTCTGAATCACCTTCAATGCATTTACATCTGTCCGTAAGTAACGAGACCAATATTGCACATGGTAGTGTATCCCAAATAAAACTGAAAGAACTGCGGATGCTGTAAATCAGAAACAAAAATCGAAATTGCTGGAAAAGCTCGGCAGGTCTGGCAGCATCTGTGGAAAGAAATCGGAGTTAGTGTTTCGGGTCGAGTGACCCTTACTATGAACTCTGATTTCTCTCCTCAGATGCTGCCAGACCTGCTGAGCTTTTCCAGCAATTTCTATATTGTATCCCAATGCCCTGAAATCCTGAAGCATATCATTTTTATTTTTATGATCAATTCCTCTCATAGCATCCCATTAGCCTTCTTGTTTATATGCCGTGAATTGCGCACTAGAATACCTAATTGCCTCAGCACCTCAAGTTTCTGTAGACGCTCACTGTTTAAGATATTTTCTAACCAACCAATTAGATATGTTATTACACAGCTCGGGAGCAGATGGGACTTGAACCTGTGCCTCCTGGTCCAGAGGTATCATTGCATCACAAGAGCCCCTATTAATGCTTTGCTTTTTTCATTCTTCCTGTTAAAGTGAACAACTTTCACATTACACTCTGACTGTCAGATTTTTGTCCACTCATTTTAACCTATCAATATCTTCTGCTAGCTGTATCTTCTTCACAAAATGCTTCCCTACCTATCTCTATGTTGTTTGCAAATTTAGCTACCATGCCCACACATGGGTCTCAGTAGGCATTGCCTGCCACTGATCTCACCGCGTGGTAGGACGTTAAATTCCTTGCACCGTCTTTGTGAAAATAATCACAAAGTGCGATGACCTATGGAATGTCACAAATGAAAATGCATCATTGATACATTGCATTGTTGCTGTGGTATTACATGTGATTCTCCCTTTCCCTCTCACTTCCTTAGAATGGTACGGAGGCCCAGTGGTTAGCGCTGCTGCCTCACGATGACGGGGACCCAGGTTTGATTCCAGCCTCTAACTGTCTGTGTGGAGTTTGCACGCTCTCCCTGTGTCTGTATGGGTTTCCTCCGGGTGCTCCGGTTTCCTCCCACAGTCCAAAGATGTGTAGGTTAGGTTGGATTGGCCAGGCTAAATTGTCCCATAGTGTTCAGGGATGTGCTGACTAAGTGGATTAGCCATGGGAAATGCAGGGATCTGGGTGGGATGCTCTTTGGAGAGTAGACTCGATGGGCCGAATGACCTGCTTCCACACTGTAGGGATTCTGTGCTCCTAGGTTTGCCGTACCTTTTGATGAAGCCAGCAGTTCATTAACTATTGCATCAATTGCTGAAGTTGACGAATGTTAAAGCGTAGACACCGACATAGATGCATCGTCATTGAATGGGAGACAATGACTGCATTGAGTTGATGTCAAATTCATGAAAAGTTAAATTATTTCTAAAATTACATTGCAATTGGTAATAACAGCTATTGTCATTTTTAAGTGTTTGATTGCTGTCATATGCCATTGTTGTACAAAGCTAGATTGAAAGGAATGATGTATTGAATTGTTCTTTGATATCTGCCCTACTACAATGGGCTGTAGATAATGTGGAACTTATTAGATATTCGTCTTTCACTATCATTTACTTCCCTTTGGCAGGTTATGTACCCTCCTACTGCCAATCCAACTAATATTAGTCAACTCACTACAGATCAGACTGAAAACAACAAAGGCTGAGAAAGCCCAGCAGGTCTGGCAGCATCTGTGAAGAAAAAATCAGAGTAATGTTTCGGGTCCAGTGACCCTTCCTCAGAACTTCACTTCTGCTTTGATGAAGAGTCATCTAGACTCAAAACATTAGCTTGCTCTCTCTCCGTGAACCTGCCTGACCCCCTGTGATCTGCAGCATTTGTTGTTTTCAGTACAGATTCCAGCATCTGCAGTAATTTGCTCACCATAGATCAGAGGATGAATGTGGAGTTCCCTTGATCTTTTCATCCTGATATTGCCTTAGTAACAAGCTACATGGTGCATTTATTCACTCAGTCATTTTTCTTCCCAATTGACATCTTAAACAACTTGCAACTGTGCACTTTTCAAGGAAGCAGAATTTGCTGAGAAACTAATGATGAATTTAAAGGCACTTACTGATATTAATCTGCAAAAAAATTGCAGAAATGTGCTGCAAGTAGACTTCTCATGAGTTGCAAAGTTACCTCAAATTGCTGGTCAAGATAGATTTCCCTGCTGTTAGCCTTGGAAAATGACATCTCACCCTCGACGTGACCCTGGGTTTCAAGAAATTTCAGGATTTGCACGTTAATACAAATTTTTTTAAAGGGGTAGTGCTGGTATTTCTAATAATGTGTTGTATTCCTTAATGCAAAACAACTATTTCTCATACTAAATTTGGTGAGCAACACAGATTCAATTTATGTGAAAATCACAAACAGGTATACATAACAGATGACAAGGTGCAGAGCTAGATGAACGCAGCAGGCCAAGCAGCATCAGAGGAGCAGAAAGGCTGACGTTTCGGGCCTAGACCCTTCTTCAGAAATGGGGACGGGGAAGGGGGTTCTGAAATAAATAGGGAGAGAGGGGGAGGCGGATAGAAGATGGATAGAGGAGAAGATAGGTGGAGAGGAGACAGACAGGTCAAAGAGGCGGAGATGGAGCCAGTAAAGGTGAGTGTAGGTGGGGAGGTAGGGAGGAGATATGTCAGTCCAGGGAGGATGGACAGGTCAAGGGAGCGGGATGAGGTTAGTAGGTAGGAGGTGAGTGTGGGGCTTGAGGTGGGAGGAGGGGATAGGTGGGAGGAAGGACAGGTTAGGGAGGTGGGGACAAGCTGGGCTGGTTTTGGGATGCGGTGACGGGAGGGGTGATTTTGAAGCTTGTGAAGTCCACATTGATACCATTGGGCTGCAGGGTTCCCAAGCGGAATATGAGTTGCTGTTCCTGCAACCTTCGGGTAGCGTCGTTGTGGCACTGCAGGAGGCCCAGGATGGACATGTCATCTGAGGAATAGGAGGGGGAGTTGAAATGGTTTGCGACTGGGAGGTGCAGTTGTTTAGTGCGAACCGAGCGTAGGTGTTCTGCAAAGCGGTCCCCAAGCCTCCGCTTGGTTTCCCCGATGTAGAGGAGGCCACAATGGGTACAGCGGATGCAGTATACCACATTAGCAGATGTGCAGGTGAACGTCTGCTTGATGTAGAAAGTCTTCTTGGGGCCTGGGATGGGGGTGAGGGGGGAGGTGTAGGGGCAGGTGTAGCACTTCCTGCGGTTGCAGGGAAAAGTGCCGGGTGTGGTGGGGCTGGAAGGGAGTGTGGAGCGGACAAGGGAGTCACGGAGAGAGTGGTCCCTCCGGAAAGCAGATAAGCGTGGGGAGGGAAAAATGTCTTTGGTGGTGGGGTCGGATTGCATATGGCGGAAGTGATGCATCGATAACTTGCAGTTTTGGACCAACATATGTAAGCATTCATAGTCAAACTGTTGTTTGGGGTCTTCAATGGCTGCTTGTCATCCTCAATCTCTGCTCATTAACATTTTCAAGCAGTAACGCAACAATATTTTAAAACAAAATAGCCCTTTCTATAATGGATTTACCTTCCTGCAATTCAATCTCTTTGTTCCGGACAAATAAATTTGTAACCATAATCTCACTCCAGAATCCGAGAACCTCTACAGTGTGGAAGCAGGCCATTCGACCCAATGAGTCCACATCAACCCTCTAAAAAGCATCCCACCACCACCACCCGCCACCCCCACCCCCCCACCGCTGCCTCCACCCTATCCCTGTAACCCTCCATTTCCCATGGCCAATCCACCCTAACCTGCACGTCTTCGGACTGTGGGAGGAAACCGGAGCACCCGGAGGAAACCCACGCAGACACGGGGAGAATGTGCAAACTCCACACAGACAGTCACTTGAGGGTAGATTTAAACCTTGGTCCCTGGCGCTGTGAGGTAGCAGTGCTAACCACTGAGCCAACATGCCACCCACATAGAAGGTTGCATCTTTTTATTGTTTAACACTTCCATTTGTTTTCTCATTTTCTTTGCTGTTTGTTTTTGTCCTTCATCATCCAGTACTTTTTCTCCTTTATTAACTTCTCTTTATAGCTGATTGGACTCTAATTCACCTGATTTCAAGGCTTAAGAGGGCAGAAAAAAGGGCATGAGGAATCTTGGTTCAGCTATGATCTTATTGAATGGTAGAATAGGATTGACAAGCTGAACAGTCTACTGCTGTTCCTATTTCTTATTCTGTTTATGTGTATTTTATTTTAATAGAATCCCTATAGTGTGGGAATAGGCCCTTTGGCCCAACAAGTCCACACTGGACCTCAGAGCATCCCACCCAGACCCATCCCTCATAACCCACCTAAACCACACATCACTGAACACTATGGATAATTTAGCATGGCTGATTCTCCTAACCTGCACATCTTTGGACTGTGGGAGGAAACCGGAGCAAACCCACGCAGACACGGGGAGAACGTGCAAACTCCACACAGACAGTCACCCGAGGGTGGAATTGAACCCAGGTCCCTGGCGCTGTGAGGCAGCAGTGCTAACCACTGTGCCACTCCTTTCAGTCTCATTTGTTAAAGACAGCAACCGTTGTCTCTGCAGTCTAAGATGTCCCTCATTGTGCCATTACCAACAACCTGCAATGCAAAATAAATGTAAACGTTATTCCCAACTCGGGAATATGCCGCAGGGTACCCTGCTCCCCCAGTTTCTGGGATGTTTTGAGCACAGCAAATGAAAAGGCTACTGGACCTTTCAGAGTCTCTATTTGAAGCTGAATAGATACTGAAAGAACTGCGGATGCTGTAAGTCAGAAACAAAAACAGACATTGCTGGAAAAGCTCAGCAGGTCTGGCAGCATCTGTGGAAGGCTCACCGCCAAACCCGAAACATTAACTGTGATTTCTCTCCACAGATGCTGCCAGTCCTGCTGAGCTTTTCCAGCAATTTCTCTTTTTGTTGCTATTTGAAGGTGCCCTGATTTCACATTAAGACTTGTATCAGGAACAGCAGTTCTCTATATATAGCACTCACTGTGAGCTACATATGCTAACCAGGCTTATGATTGTAAGACTGCATGAAACAAGATTCAACACAGAAAAAAAAATGCCATGAAAAGTCACATATTATTTTGTTTGAAAGGAATTTAGGAGCAAAGTTTAAAAGACATTTGGATAAGTACTTGAATAAGTAATGTTTGGAAGGATTGTTTAGTTTGGGATTATGGTTGGCATGGAAATGTTGGCCCAAAGGGTCTGTTTCCGTGCTGTATGACTCTAAGACTCTATGTCTCTATGACTCTATTAAACTGAAATCCTCTATACAATTTCCAGCTTGCAGGGACTGTCTGATACTGCATCCCTAAAACTGTAATGATGAGGTTTCACTGGACTGTTACTCCAGGCAGCTATGACTATGGTTGTTGGGTGATATTTCCAAGTCCATTTTGATAGTGAGCCAGCATATCTCAATCTTACATGGTCCAAGTGTCTTCATAAGTTGCTGTACAGTATGGATAGAAAGTTTCACCTTCAATGTGATGCTTTAAGATGATTGATGCCCCAATTACTATAAAGTCATGCTCTCAAATAGAATCATCTAAATTAATCCTAAAGGCAACTCAAGTATATGAATAGAAAGCACAGAATCTTAGACTGGTTCCAGCAGAGAAGGAGACAACAAGGTGCAGAGCTGGATGAACACAGCAGGCCTTTCTGGTGAAGGGTCTGGGCCCGAGGCATCAGCCTTTCTGCTCCTGTGATGCTGCTTGGCCTGCTGTGTTCATCCAGCTCTGCACCTTGTTGTCTCGGATTCTCCAGCATCTGCAGTTCCTACTATCTCTGATTCAATTCTAACCAGCAGAGAAGGAGGCGATTTGTCCCACTGTGTCAAAACCAATTCTCTTACAAGACCAACTCAGCCAATTTCGCTCCCCCACCCTTTCTCCTTCACCTGACAAATGTTTTCTTTTCAGATGCTCTTCTAATTCCCTTTTGAAGCTACAATTGTGTCTACCCCTGCCACACAGCTCAGACAACATCCCACATGCCCATCAGTTGTTGTTCACAAGACTCTTCTCTCATTTGTACAACATTTGTAAATTCTCTCAATCACCATAACTGAGTGTCCTCAAGTTCTCGATCCATCCAAGTGGAACAGTTCCACCTTATCAACAGTGTCTAAATCTCTAATAAATACCGGAAGAACTGCAGATGCTGGAAATTAGAAACAAAACACAAATTGCTGGAAAAGCTCAGCAGGCCTGGCAGCCTCTGTAAAGAGAAATCAGAGTTAATGTTTCGGGTCGAGTGACCCTTCCTCTGAACTGGTGGTAGCTAGGAAAATGTTTTTTTATGCAGAAGATAGGTGGGGCGAGGGGTTAAGGAGTAAACAATAGGTGGACTTAGAGCCCAAAGAGAGAGAAAAAGAGTTGGACAAACAGTGGATAACAATCAGGCGGGGAGGGTGAATAGCTATTAATGGGGGTCTGTTAGTGGCTAACAATGCGTTGTGTGTAATAGCAGACCATGTGATAACAAGGCCTGGTGCATGGGTGTTGGGGTAAGGACATGGGAGAAGGTGCCTCAAGCCCTAAAACTATTGAATTTGATATTGAGTCCTGAAGGCTGCAGGGTTCCCAAGCGGAAAATGTGGTGTTGTTCTTCCAGCTAGCACTGAGCTTCACTGGAACACTGCAGCAAGCCTGAGACAGAGATGTTGGCGAGGGAACAGGGTGGTATGTCAGAGCGATGTGTCTAAATCTCTTGTGATTTCGAACATCTCTATTAAATCCCATCTCAATCTTCTCTTTTCTAAGGCGAATAAACGTAGCTACTCCAATTTAAGTGAGGAAGTCACGTGGGACTTTGATGAGAGCACATCTGGAGAACATTGTACACTTCTGGTCTCCATACCTAAAGCCTGTGTGTTTAGAGGAGTTGAAACAGGAGTTCTTTCAACTAATGTCTGGAATTAGAAGGCTATCCCATAAGGAGAGGTTGATGAGAAACTGTCTATATTCCCTAAGGCTTAAAAAAAATGTAAGCTCCTGAGGAAGGGGCACTGGACCCAAACGTTAACTCTGATTTCTCTCACAGATGCTGCCAGTGCTAAATTTTATCGAATTAAAACATATAAATGTTTAGACAGTTCATCATCCAAAATTTCTTGAATATCTATTCTTTATGTGTCAGTCAAGTTCAACTGGTAACACGTTCAGTTCAAAGTGGGAGTGGGTTTAAATGCAAATTAACTGCTGCTTTTGTCAACATAACATCTGCGACCACAGTTTAAAACCTCTTCACTGGCTCTATCATGCTTTGCGATGTTAAGGTTATGTAAGGTACTATAGCAATGTAAGCTTTTATTTCCTTTCATGGAACTGTAAACCTTATTGCACCTCTCTGTACCCTTTTCAAGGCAGCACTGATCTTTTGACAGAATTCTGAAAAAGCTCCTTGACCGACAGCCTTGACTGTTTTTCACGTCACTTTCCTCTTTTCATTTCTACGATGACTAAAATTTCAAGAATACCAAAAATCCATCCATTTACAATGAGTATTGCACCTATACGCATTTTTTAAAGATATTCTTTCATGGGAGAGTAGGAAGTTTCCCATCCTTAATTGGCCTTGAGAAAATATTGCTATGCCATCTTTTGGAATTGCTGGAGTTTTTCTGTACTGGGATTGTACACCTGGAGTGGACCACTAGGCCATATTAGCAGGCAGCTAAGAGTCAACTATAATTGGTAGATTTTCCCATCAGTATCAAGATTAGTTTTCCAGTATCACAGTTAGTAATGAATTGAACTTAAATTTTCCAACTACAATGGATCATAGAATCCTTACCATGTGAAAGGAGGCCATTCAGCCCATCAAGTCCACACCAGCACCCCACCCAGACCCACCCTATTCCAGTAATCCTGCATTTCCCATGGTCAATCCACCTAACCTTTGGACTGTGCAAACACCCAGAGGAAACTCACGCAGACACGGGGAGAGTGTGCAAACTCCACACAGACAGTCACCCAAAGCTGGAATTGAACCCAGGTCCCTGGCACTGTGAGGCAGCAGTGCTAACCACTGAGCCACCGTGCCACCCAATGGTGGGATCTGACCCCACACTTCCAGCTTGTACCACTGTGCCACCTTCTCCCATTACCGTAAATCATTACAATAATGTGAAAGCAAATGCTGCAGATGCTGGAAATTAGTAACAATCCTCAGAGAACGCTGGGAAAACTCAGCAGGTCTGGCAGCATCTGTGGAGAGAGAAAAGCAGAGATAACATTCTGAGATTGGTATCAGTAGAAATCATTCATCTTGTGAAGAAAAATCAATTATCCTTGCTTTTTGACCCACACATCCATCCAATCATCCATTTCTTATTAGTAATTATGTTGTTTGTCTCTTCTTGATATTGTTTCTGCATAATATAAGACCAGTCTTACAACAGTCTCGTAGAACCTTCCTATCAGTTTTAGGCAACTTTTCTATCACATAAAATTCCATTGCATTTACTTCAGCTGATCTAATGCATCATTTCAATTCCATTTCCCGCTTTTGCAACTGATCTCAGGTACTTGAAGCTCCATGAGACGTTCAACTGAGAATCTATTTTGCTCTTTCAGATAGTCTCATGGCATTATTTGAAGATGAACAAGAGGAGTTCTCCCTGGAACTCTTTCCATTTATGCTTGGATCAGCATTGCATTGGAATGTAGAAGAATGTGAGGTGACCTTATTGAAATATATAAAATTCTTACAGGACTTCACAGGGTGGATGTGGAAAGGCTGCTTCCACTTGTGGGAAGAGTCTAAAACCAGAGGGCATAATCTTAGAAGAAGGCGTCACACATTTAAGACAGAAATAGACCATAGGATATAGGAGCATAATTAGGCCATTTGGCCCATCGGGTCTGCTGAGCCATTTGATCACACTTGATCTGTTTCTCAACCCCATTCTCCTGCCTTCGCCCCATAACCCTTAAACCCCTTGCTAATCAAGATCCTATCTATCTGGGCTTAAGTACACTCAATGACATGGCCTCCACAATGGCAATGAGTTCCACAGATTCACCACCCTCTGGCTAAAGAAATTCCTCCTCTATCTCAGTTCTAAAGGGTTGTCCTTTCACTCTGAGGCTCTGCCCTCAAGTCCTAGTCCTTCCTACCAGTGGAAACATCCTTACGTCCACTCTTCAGATTTTCAAAGCCTTTCGCCATCTAGAAAATAGGTCTGTGCCTCTAGTCTTCCTATCAAAGTGCATAACCTCACACTTTCCCACATTGGATTCTATCTGACAGTTCTTTGTGCACTGTCCTAGCCTGTCCAAGTCCTTCTACAGCCTCTCCACTTGCTCAACACTACCTGTCCCTCCAACTAACCTTGCAAACTTAGCAACAATATCCTAGGTTCTGAGGTAGAGTCACTCGACCTGAAATGTTAACTCTAATTTCTCTCCACAGATGCTGCCAGACCTGCTGAGTTTTATCAACAATTTCTGTTTTTGGTCCATCAGTTTGTTAGTCCAGATTGTTAACGTATAACATCAACAGTTCTGGTCCCAACACAGACCCCTGCGGAATTCCAGCAGTCACTGTCTGCCATCCTGAAATAGACTATTTATCCCTGTTCTCTGTCTTCTACCAGTCAGACAATCCATGCCAGTATCTTGCCCCTAACACCATGGACTCTTGTCTTATTTAGCAGCCTCCAGTGCGGCACCTTATCAACAGCCTGCTGGAGATGAGGAAGAGTTTCATTTCTCAGAGGGTAGTGAATCTGTGGAAATCTTTACTGCAGATATCTGTCGAGGCTGGGTCACGAAGAACATTCAAGGCTGAGATAGATTTTTGATCAGTAGGGGGAATCCAGGGTTATGGGGAAAAGGCAGGAAAGGGGACTTGAGGATTGTCAGATCAGCCACAATCTCATTGAATGGTGGAGCAGACTCGATGGGCTGAATGGCCTACTTCCATGTCTTGACATGGTCTAATTATTATTACCAAAAAAGTGACCTGATGCCTGTTGCTGTGTGTGGACTCTTTCTGTGCCCCATTAACCACAGTTGAAAGGTAACATTAAAAAGTACTTTGGCATGCCGTATGGTTCCAAATGCTTCATTTCTTGACAAGTCTTTGTCGCTCCTATTCCCAGAACACCAACAACACACAGCAGACCAAACGGCAGTCAGTTTGCAAGCTGGTATCGGAAATGCTTTTGATTTACCTGTGTGTCCTCAACTTAGGTTTGCAGTTGGGAAGGATGGAGAGATTTTCCAAATTCTTCATTGTTGTGAATGCTTGACATAGATACTGAAATGTAACATGGACCATCTTCAAATTGAAACGTCCTTCATTCCCCATATATCTTGTTTACAGAAATGAGTGACAACTCAGAGCTACGACTTCAGAAGCTTTTGGAAAATGTTTTATTTTGCCACACTTAAGATGTGGCTTTTTTTTTATTGTTGTCTTGTCAATTTTGGAGAAAACTGACACCTGACTGAGGCATTGGAGAGCACTTCAAAGGTGTTTATGAAGCCATCCTTGCAGTTTTACAGGAAAATAGTCTGTGGTTGGTCACAAGGTTACTGTATAATATCAACATACCACCCAAAATAGCAAACTATCTCACCACATTTCAACATTGACGGTAAAGAACTCTCTGAAGAGGAGCAATATTCATCTCACGCCAGAGCTTCATTGTGTTATTTGGGTTGTGAGGGCAGGTCATCAGGTCACACAAAGAACATCTTTCATGTGTGAGAGGTCTTTGGAAAGGGGAGAGAGCTGTGTTTGGTTCCACTTATAAACGTGGTGCTGGAGAAACAAAGTTGACTTATTCGAGAAAATCAGAGTTATTTTAAATTGTAATCCGGATTAAACCTTATCCCTTCAGTTGTTGCACTAGTTTCTTTAGAATTGGCGTGCTTGGCTTAATTGGAAGCCTTTCTCTCTCTCTCTCTCTCTCGTTGCAAGTGTGCGGCAAGTATTTGAGCTGATGCAGTCGTATTTTAACAATTAGCCCAATCCCCATTAGAGATCTACAAGCCAATTTTTTTTTCACGGCGTCACTGGCTAGGCCAGAATTTATTGTCCATCCCTAATTGCCCACAGGGCAGTTTAAGAGTCAACCAGATTGCTGTAGGTGTGGATTCACATGCAGGTCTGACCAGGTAAGGATGGTAGTTTCCTCCCCTAGATTACATTAGTGACCCAGATGGGTGTTCCGATAATTGACAATGGATTCACGGTCATCATTAGACTCTTAAATCCAGAATTTTTAAAAAAATTGAATTAAAATTCCATTTGAAGATGAAGAGGGTTCAGAAAAGATTTACCAGGATGTTGCCAGGTGTGGAATGTTTGAGTTATAAAGAAAGGCTGGATAGGCTGGGACTTTTTTCACTGGAGAACAGAGGTTGAATGGCGACCTTATAGATTTTCATAAAATTGTGAGGAGTATAGATAGTGTTCATGGTAGTTGTCTTTTCCCAATGATGGGGGATTTCAAGATTAGGGGGCGCAATAAGATGTGAGGAGAGAGATTTGAAAAAAGAGATGAGGGGCACATTTTTTACACAGAGGGTGGTTCGCGTGTGGAATGAACCTCCTAAGGAAGTGGTGGATGTGGGTACAATTATAACAGTTAAAAGACATTTGGATAAGTACATGAATAGAAAATGTTTGGAGAAACATGGGCCACGAGCAGACTGGTGGGACCAGTTTAGTTTGGGATTATGTTCAGCATAGACTGGTTAGACCGAAGGGTTTGTTTCCATGCTGTATGACCCTATGACTCTAACTGCTATGGCATGATTCAAACCCAAGTCCCTGAGACATTACCTGGGTCTCTGGATGAATAGTCCAGCGATTATACGTCTAAGCCATCACCTTCACTAATTACCCATGAACGAAGAAATCACCTAAGATTTCACTTACTGTAGCTTTAACACAAATTAGAATCAAAACAATTTTAATATTGATTAAATCACAAATTACAAATGGATCAAACAGAGGTATGTCACAGAGGTAGTAGGCAGTCCGCTTCTCCTGTAGGTTCGCAATTTTAGCCATACACTTCCTCCAAGCAGAATATCATTGCTTTCTTTCAAACGATTAGTCAAAGGTCAATAAAAACCGAAAGAACAGCTGATGCTGTAAATCAGGAAGTCAATAGCCCTCTGGCTGCAGTTTCCAAGTAGACAAGGTTCCATCTATGCAATCTACATAATGGCACTTCTTTCTGGAACCTTTTCTCCTCTCTTCTCTCAGTATCTCCATCTGTTTTAACTTCCTTTTTGTTCGAACTGCTTCCAGGCCAAGGATTGCCAATAGGTCCCAAGTCGACCAAGAGTATTCTGCACTCTTTAATTGATTTCATTTCATTGATTTGACATCAGTGATGGCTGTGTCAAGTTCAGGTTGATTCTGAAAGTAGAAGATCAGTGTTGCTTTGATAAGACTCATAAGATTTAAGTTCATGATAGGAAATGTGTCTGAATAACCAGCAGACAATAAACTCTTTGAGCTCATAACATATAATGCAAAGATGTATGGTGGACAACTGCTCCCTGACCTGGAAGGCAATACAATTTTTGTTTTTATTGCATTTGTCTGTGATTAATTTCTAGAATATTCAAGAAGGCAGCTCACCACCACCTTCTCAGGGGCAACTCGGGACAGGCAATAAATGCTGGGCCCAGCCAGCGATGCCCACATCCTACAGATGAACTAAGAAAAATTAACTATTTAAATTGTTATGTCATTACAGGCAAGTGACATCTCACACCAACAACATTTGCTGGTCTTTTTTTAAAAATTCATTCATAGGATGTGGGCATTGCCTGCTAGAGCAGCATTTATTGCTCATCTCTAATTGCCTCAAGCACAGTTATGAATCAACCCCGTTGCTGTGGGTCTGGAGTCACATGTAGGCCAGACCAGGTAAGAATCGCAGTTTCCTTCCCTGAGGACCTTAGCGCGTCAGATGGGCGATTACCCCAACAACCAATGACAGTTTCATGGTCACCAGTAACCTCTTAATTCCAAATTATTATTGAATTCAAACTCCATCATGGTAGGATTCAAACCCAGGCCTACAAACCATTTCCTGGATTGATAGATCTAGCGAGGATACCACTAGGCCATCACCTCCACGTTTGTATAGCAATCTAAAGTAATAAAACATCCAAAGATGCTTCACAGGAGTAATATCAGCTGAACTTTGACACTGAGCTACAGAGGGATAATTGCTTGGGTGACCATAACCTAGGTTCTGAAAAAGCAGCTTAAAGGAGGAGATAGATACTGAAAGGCTTAGGGATGAAGTGCCAGAGCAGAGGTGGCACCAGCAGCTGGCTGTTATGCGCTCCTCCTCGTCCATCCCCTCTCCTCAAAATCACCCCCACCCCCTCCTCCCCAACCCCACAAAACCCCTGACCAGTGGTTTTGATGGTTGGGGGTGACAAGTGACATTCAGGTCTGTCTGGCTCCTCGCAATCAACACAGTTTTCTCTTCTTGCCTGACCTGTTCCATCCCTATTTGGGAACATGATCCAGATACTTACAGGAATTTGCTCTAACTGAGTGGCAGGAAACGCTGCTAGCAGCATGCATGCCATTGGCTAATTGAAGCCTTTAAGCAGGTAATTAAAGCTCACTTAATTCCTGGTGCCACCAGGATTTAGCTGGCACCAGGAGAACCAACGCCACCAGGTGCCTGATTTAACAGATTTTTTTTTAATGTGGTCTGGTGGCCCTTGGAAGGGGCAAAGGACCACTGACCCTCACAAAACCTAAGCCTGTGTTCTTTAATTTGCACGACCTCAGTTCCAGATGTTCAAAGTGGTTTACACACCTCCCAGTTCCAGCTACTTAAAGTACTTCACTTGCCATTAGCTCCTGAAAAAGCTCTCGTGGTCCCAGGACACTGATTTTGCAATTTGAAGGAAATCTGTCTTTGGTGCCCACTGGGGAAACTGATATCAGGGTCACTCTGAAACAGTGCCAATCTAGCAATTGGCTTTTAGACACAAGGTGCTGCCTTACATCCAGTTTCTATATTTGTCTTGGGATGAGGATTTAAATGAAGTATAGTTAGAAGGACTTGTCAAGGTGAAATAAACTGAAATTACTTTTAGAACCACAGGGAAAATCTGTGACCTGAAGAATTAATGTCAACAGCTTTAACTCATTGTCAGGTTTCTCAGAAGGTTTAACTTGTCAGCATAGATAGAAGGTAGTTTTGGGGATGTATCTTTAGAAAGGAAATTGGTGTCGACTTGTTTTAGGGAGCCCCCAGTCATTACCCACCTTTACATGTGAGAGTTACCATCATATTATTCCACTTAATGCCACATTTGCTGTTCGCTGTATACTGTTAAATGTCAGAAAGAAAAATGAAACAAGCTGGATTTATATTTCGCGATCTTGGGAAGTTCCAAAGCAGCTTCCAATTAATGAAATATAACCAGTGTTGCAATATAGGAACCGTAACAACCAATTAGCAGACCACTGGGACTCCATATACATAATGAGGAAATGGCTGGACAATTCTGTGTCATTGATGTTGTTTGAAGAATAGATACTTGATCATTTTCTTTGAATAGTGCCATGGGATATTTTGCATGCCCCTGACAGAATATGCAGGGCATCGGAAAGATGATACCTCTGACAGTGCAGCAACCCCTCAGTACAACATTGGAGTATCAGCCTAGAGATTGTAAGCAAGTTCTGAAGTAAAAGTTTGAACCTATGACTTTTGGACTCAGTGGCACTGAGCCACTCCTATTCAGTGAAGGGTAAGGGTGTGGCCTGTTAATTCTTGGGTCATCATGTTGAGCGGAGTCAGTGAGTAAGTCAGAACAGAATATCAGAGGGAGCTTCCTAATGGGAGCAGGGTGGGTAGACAAGGTGGTTAAGAAGGCATCTGTGATACTTGCCTTGATTATCTGAGGCATACAATATAAAAGCAGGGAAGATTATGCTGGATACTGTGTAAAATGCTGATCAGGTCATAAGTGAAGTACTGTGTGCAGTTCTGGTCACCATATAATAATAAGGATATGATTGCGTTAGAGAGCGTGCCAAGGAGTTTTACCAGGAAACTGCGAGGGCTGGAGATCTTGAGCTTTAGGGAATGATTGGATATACTGGGGTTGTTTTTCTTGGAGAAGTGAAGTTTGAGAGGGGACCTGATATGGGTATATATATATTTATTAAGGAGATAGATAGGAAGACATTTTTCAATCAGTAGAGGGGTCAAGAATTGGGGGTGGGGGGTATGTGGAGATAGACAGTAAGATGTAGAAGGCCAAGAGGAAAATTGTGGAGAATTTTCTTTCACTCAGAGGGTATTGGGAGTCTAGAACACCCAGCCTGAAAGGCCAGTTGAGTCAAAACTCTTGTAATATTTAAGCAATATTTAAATATTCACTTATATAGTCATAGGGCTGTGGGCCAAGAGCTGGAAAATGGGATTAGTTTAGTCAGATTTTTGCTGACTAGCGTGGACATGATGGGCCAAATGGCTGCCTTCCATTGGTGTAAAGACCTATGAGTAATTGAGGACAGAATCCTCACCCTAGACAGGAAATAACCATTTCATTAGATTTATGTCATTATGGATAAGGACAACAAAAATTAAAATATGAAAAATGTCAGTTTGAGGAGCATGGTTTTGCTGAATTAAGAAGAACTTGGTCCAGATGGATTGGAACGAAAGGTTGGCGAGGAGAAGTTCAAATAGGAGATTATTTAGCTTCTGGTGACACACATTCCCATGAGAGTGAGAGGACAGCATGCAAAGTTGCAGCAGTATAAGTGATGGTATACCGTTTATTCATGTTGTTTTTCAGTGCAACTCACCTGAAATATGTCTGCAACCACCACAAAATGTGATGGGATTTCATGGTGAAAATTACTTTCAAAAAACAAACTGAGTTTCTGTCTTATATAAAATAAAATGTGCCAGGAGCCAACCTGGCCTTTTAATTTTCCCGCTTCTCTTTATTCATTCACAGGGTGTATGCATTTCTGGCTGGGCCAGCATTTTTTATTATTCTTTCACAGGATGAAGGTGTCACTGGCTGGGTCAGCATTTATTACCCATCCCTAATTGATCAGAGGGCAGTTAAGCATTAACACCATAGCTGTGGGCCTGGAGTCACGTGTAGGCCAGACCAGCTAAGAACTGCAGTTTCCTTCCCAAAAGGGCATCAACGAGCCTGATAGTTTTTGCCAACCATCGGTACCTGGTCATCACTAGATTCTTCATTCCAGGTTTTTATTGAATTCAGATCTCACCATCTGCGATGGCAGGATTTGAACCTGTGTCCCCAGAATGCTACTTGGGTCTGTGGATAATACCTCCCCTAATGTTTGTTGCCCATCCTGATTTGCCACTTGAACTGATGGACTTGATGGGGCCACTTCAGAGTCAACCACACGGCTACAAGTCTGGGGGCACATTTAGGCTGGACCCAGTGAGGTTGGCGGATTTTCTTCCCTAAAGATATTAGTAAACTGAGTGGGTACTTAACAACAATCAGTGATAGTTACAGAGTCACCATGAAGCTAGTATTTTATTCTTTTTAAATATCGTTGATTCAAATTTCAGCATTTGCCATGTTGAGATTTGAACACATAAGTCAGAACATATGCTGAATTTTTGATTTGATTTGATTTTGATTTGATTTGATTTATTATTGTCACATGTACCTAGGGACAGTGAAAAATTGTTGTGTGTGCATTACAGGCAGATCAAAACATACAAAGTGCATCAGGGTAATAGAACCAAGCGAGGAATACAGTGTTACAGCTGCAGGGAAGGTGCATAAAGAAAGAGATCAACATTAAATTTAAAATTTGAGAGGCCCATCTGGGAGTCTAATAACAGCGGGGAAGAAGCTTTTCCTGAATCTGGTCGTACGTGTTTTTAAGCTTTTGTATCTGTTTCCCGATGGAAGACGTTGGATGAGATTATAACCGGGGTGGGAGGGGTCTTTGATGATGTTAGCTGCCTTCCTGAGGCAGTGAGAAGTGTAGATGGAGTCATTGGATGGAAGGTTGGTTTGTGTGATGGACTGGGCTGTATTCACAACTCTCTGTAGTTTCTTATGGTCCTGGGCACAGCAGTTGCCCATACCCAGCTTTGATGCATCCAGATAGAATATTTTCTATGGTGCATCTGTAAAAATTGGTAAGAGTCTTTACAGAAATGCTGAATTTCCTTAGCCTCCTGAGGAAGCAGAGACATTGTTGTGCTTTCTTGACCATAGCTACAACACGGGTGGACCAGGACAGATTGTTGGTAATCATTCACTCTCAACCCATCCCCACCTCAGCACCATTGATGCTGACAGGGGCATGCCCTCTGCCTTGTTTCCTGAAGTCAATGACCAGCTCCTTTGTTTTGCTGATGTTGAGGGAGAGATTGTTGTCTTTACACTTAGATCTCTGGGTTAACTTGTTCAGTAACAATACCATTGCACTAGCATCACCGTATTGCAAGCAATAATTCGCCAAAGCCAACTCCTTCATTTGATTTGATTTACTGTAGTCACATGTACCTAGATACAGTGAAAAGTTTTGTTTGGTGAGCAATACAGGCAGATCGTGGCAAACAAGGACATACAGATCATAGGGTGCTCAGACAGAGCGAGACACACAGGTTACGGCTGCACAGGAGGTGCACAAGGCAAGATCAACATTATTTGAAGTTAGAGAACAGTATTAGTAACTTTTACAGACTTAGAATTTAGGTTTAAATGTACAGAACGGTTATAAGAAATGTTAGAATAAGATCTGCTGTAGGGAGCTCGCAAGGAGACACTGGTGTCAGTGCCTGTTCCAATTTTTGGACTTTGAAAGGCTCTAACATGAAGGCTATTTTAGGAGCAATAACACTAAATAAAAGCTTTTAAAAGTTTTGGAACATTTATCTAATTCACTAAAAAAGAAATGACTAGTGTACCTCTATCTCACCAGTTACTGGCTATATACAGTACTTTTAAACTCATATTCAATTGTTTGAAATTGGGGTCACTTGTTGGGAACACTGATTTAAAATGCTGACTTTTTGTGGGATACTGGTGTTGATCCTGTATTGATCAAATTACACCAAGTTGCCATTCTTAAGTACAGCAACGTATATTTTTTAATGCAAAAGAATTGCATACCACAGAACTTTCTGCGGTTCATGCAAATTGTGGTTCACTGCATGTAAACAGAAACTTGAGCAAACAACATCTGAAAACTCGCATAATTTGGAGCTCAGTTTGCTCCTCGATTGTTGGTCATGCCAAAAGTAAAAAGTCTTGATCTCAGAGGTTGAAATGAAACAGGTAAAGGAGACTCATGATAAATGTTGGGTTCCGAACCAACATAAAAAATAGTAGCAGAAGTAGTCCATTCAGTCCCTTGAGTCTACTTTGCCATTCTATACAATCATGGCTGCTCTTCTTTCAAGTTCAGCTCTGTTTTCTTCCACGTTCCCTATATCCCTGATTCTCTGAGAGGCCATAAAATGTATCAATCTCGGACTTGAATATACTCCATAATGTAGCGCTGCCTGAAATAGACAGCGCCAAAGATTCACATCCCTCTTAGGATTGAGATGAGAAAAAAAAATCTTCACGCATTAATCTGAGACCGCACTTCCTGTTTTACAGATTTCCCAGCTGGTAGAAGTAATCTCTCTGTCTGCCAAGTCACTTCAGAATCTTATCTGTTTTAATGGGATTGCCTTTCGTTGTTCTAAAGTTCAGAGACTACAAACCCAATTTATTCTGTCTCTCATCAGTGTGCTCATCCCAATCTAGTGATTCTTGTTGTTTAATACAATTAAATGTTCTTAGATGTCCTTCCTTAGACCATGGAGACAGTAAGTTTGTCCTCACCAAAACCCTTTACAATTTTGGCAAGATTTATTTATCCTTGTTCTCCAATAGTTTTACAGTTTAGGCCAACTTGTTATTTACGTGCTGTGTGCCAGCATTTTTGACCAGTGGGTGGTTCAGCGTCAACCACAATGATGTGGGTCTGGAGTCACATACAGGTAATCATGGTAGTTTCCTTTCTCTAAAGGGCATTAATGAAACAGATGGGCTTCCCCCCACCCCCCACAACAATTGACAATAGCCATCATTAAACTCTTAATTCCAGATTTTTATTGAATTCAAATTCCACCAGTTGTCACTGCAGGATTTGAACCCAGGTCCCCAGAACATTACCTCAGTGTCTGGATTAACAATCCAGCAATAATACCACTGGGCCATCACCTCCCTTCATTCGCCAGTGTTTGCTACTTTCTGTCTCCCCTGTATGAGAACAACTCACTCTTTCTGAACACTAACCTTTTAACTTTTAAAAGTTATGTTTTTCTGCTGAAATGGATAGGTTCCCACTTCCCCACATTGTACTGCATCACCCTATAGGGGTTTGTTACCGGCTGGTTAGTGATGCTAACAGTGTGGGTTCTATTCCAGCGCTGGTAAAGGATTCTCCTTCACAGCCTCTTCCTCTTATCTGTAGGTTAAACCGCCACCAGTTGTCTGTCTCTAACAGACGAGCAGGACTATAGCGATGGTAGGAACTGCAGATGCTGGAAAGTCTGAGATAACAAGGTGTAGAGCTGGATGAACACAGCAGGCCAAGCAGCATCAGAGGAGCAGGAAGGCTGATGTTTCGGGCCTAGACCCTCTACA